>NC_140170.1:125987763-125997763 GCF_963971535.1 Notolepis coatsorum | reverse complement strand
GTTTCGGTTTCAAGGAGTATTTTCATTTTCGATTTATAGTTAGCTTAGTTTTACAACATTACAACCTTGAATGCAGGTAAATCCCTCAAAACAATACCTTTTGAGAGATGAACACTGGAGTGAAAGAGTTTCTACCTCATCAGCCTGATATCTCCTCAGTTCAGAAACACTCATCAGACAGAAGAAGGATATACTCTGTCGTTTTCTACTTGTGGTCGCTAACAAGAAGCTACATGGCTAGCTGGATGCAGCTCCGTTAGCTACCAGCTAACGGTATGGACTGTAACTTGACTGGAGTTTCTTTTTGAGTAGATTAAAAAAGAAAGTGGATTATGGCTTGTTGTGGACTGGACAGCTGAATATCTCGCCCCATTCAACTCTTGTGATGGTAAGTAAGTCTTGTAACGATAGCTGGGATTCCACGTCATGCTGTGTGTGTCTGTGTGAGAGAGAGAGAAAGAGAGAGATAGAGGGGGATACTAATTAATTTCGCCGCGGGGGGCATAATCACCCGGAACAATATAATGGTAACTTGTTTAAATGACAAGATGTACATCTGTGATTATTATTGGACGGATCTGAATACGGGCAAGAGAGAGAGAGAGAGAGAGAGAGAGAGAGAGAGAGAGAGAGAGAGAGAGAGAGAGAGAGAGAGAGAGAGAGAGACGTGGCTGCGATCATATATTGATTGATGGCAATGGTGATAGTTATACTCTACCTACTTAAATATTTGCCGAAGCTCTGACGTGCACAGTAGGCTATACTCAGGGTGTGGTTTCGCCAATGCGTGCCTGGGTACGTATTTGCTAAATGTTTGGTATAGCGCCCCCCCTGGAGAAGAATTCACCAGCCGCCACTGAATAGCTGCGCTTCCTCATAAAAGATTAGCCACGGAAAATAATTTTCCCACTATGCGTTATATCTGTACATCTTGTTAATCTTCACCTTTTGTCTCATTTCTATTAACGGTGGTCCCTCTCGGGCTCGTTTGAGGTTTTGATCTTGTAATAATCCTTCTTTTGTTGGATTTAATACCTTAAAAAAGCACTTAATTTTGTCGAAGTCACTCAGTCAGTGTACATTGAGCTCGCGACTCGCTGGCATTATTATTGTTCGCTAGAAATTCTGGGATTTGGTGTTTCCAGTGGAGGTTACTCAATGACAACACGTGAAGCACAAATTCACTCATAATTATTATTAATTTACACATATATATATATTATTTTATTATTATCATTATTAATATTATTTTTTTTTATTAGAAATGTTTTCCTCTGTAAAAAAAATTCCAGTGAATTATTTTTTCTTCAAAAATGGCCAAGTGACAGCTCTGAGCTCTCTGATCAGGCCGCGTGTTGCTTTTTAACAGCGGAGGAGTGCAAGAATGTGACAATGTGACCATGTGACCGCGGCAGCGCGAGAGAGCGGCAGTGCGGAAATAGGCTGTCTATTGCCATTCTCTAAGACAAACGCTAACCTTAACCAGCTCCTTAACAGCGCCTAAACTTAACCTTTCTAACCTTAACCAACTCCGAAACAATGCCTAACCTTAACCTTAACCTTAACCATGCCTAACCTTAACCTTAACCATAGAAAGAATATTGCCATTCTCTAAGACAAACTCTAACCTTAACCAGCTCCTTAACAGCGCCTAAACGTAACCTTTCTAACCTTAACCAACTCCGAAACAATGCCTAACCTTAACCTTAACCTTAACCATGCCTAACCTTAACCGGCGAAAGAATACACGTTAAAAAAAAAAAAAAAAAAAAATTGATGGGATTCAAACTTGAAACCAACAGACCGCAGGACCACAGGACCGCCGCGCTGCCAGGTGAGCTAAGCTTCGAATGAGAATCATCGCGGTTTATGGCTTCATAATGCCGCAAGCTCTGCCGCTCCGCTCTGCGGTTGGCGCACCTGCCGCGGGGGCGTGTCGCAGCCAATCAGGGAAAACGCGGAAGCATTCGGCGCACTCCTTCGCTGTTAATAAGCAATAAGCGATCAGGCCTGCAGTGCTCACAACTGCAGTAATGGCTAGCTGTCAATCACTCAGGTGCAACTTTACCTGCACGGGTTGATCTTTTTATTCTATTATCCAATCAAAATAGGCTATTTGAGTCAGCAGCGCGACATGGCCTAGACCACTGCACTTCCGCGTTACATGGAGCTCATGAGGAGGAGGGGGGGCGGGGGGACGAGAGCGCGAGGGAATCAAATGAATGCTCTGCCTTCCCCCCGAACCTCCCATGAGCTCAAAATACCGGAAGTGGGATAAAATAACGTGTCTCGAGTCGGACTTGTCACGATGGAGAAGCTGCAATATTTAACGGAAGATGAGATCAGCATGAGATACTGTACATTACTGACAATGTTGGATTTGGATCTATATGGAGTCTGGACATACACTTTATCAAGCCCTGCCAGCAGCTGACAAAAGCTTCTCAAAGGGTTAACGCGACGGCTCGAGGCTCGTTCCAACCCGATGCAACCAAACAACAAGTGAGTCTAATGTACTGTTCTGTAGTTACTGAAACTGATTGAATATGGCAAGTCAAGATTCAAGAGGTTTATTTTGTCACATACATGATATTTGATACACATAAGTGCAGTAAGGTGACGTCTGATATGAGTGAGTGGCGCGATATATATCTAGTATCTCTAGTATAGTATTCTCCCTCCAGACACCATGAAAATGCCTTTAACAAGTTGAATAAAATGTACTTTGTCAATACATAATACATACAGTACATGCATACATGCATACATACATACATACATACATACATACATACATACATACATACATACATACATACATACATACATACATACATACATACATACATACATACATACATACATACATACATACATGTATGTACGACTAAAGATGCAAAATTCTTGCTGTAGATATTTCTAGATGAATCACATTGAGATATGTGAGAATCCAGACCTTCTGGCAAATTTTTTCCGGTTGAAACCATCGTGATGCTATCAGCTTTTTAGCCGCTGTGATACCAGATAAAACCAATCTCTTTAGCTGTATAGGTACTGCACACTCAAAAACATCATTCAACAGTAATACAGAGGGGTGTACAGGTATATTC
Organism: Notolepis coatsorum; assembly: GCF_963971535.1. NCBI lineage: Eukaryota > Metazoa > Chordata > Actinopteri > Aulopiformes > Paralepididae > Notolepis > Notolepis coatsorum. The sequence goes on along the minus strand of NC_140170.1, from coordinate 125,994,653 downwards.
AGAGTTAAGAGATTTGATAATTGCTGGGTCATTTCTTTCCAGAATATCTTGACTGGTGGGCAGTCCCAATACATGTGCATAAATGTACCCTCGTCCCCATTTGTACATAAGGAGCATTTGGAGTCTTGTTTAAGACCCATTCTGTTCAGTCTTATAGGAGTCAAGTATGTCCTATGAATATAGTTAAGATTGATTTGTTGATGGTCCGGGTTCCGTGATGCAAGTCGAACATTTGCCCAGGCTTCTTGCCAATCAAAATCTATTTCCAGGTCTGGTATATCCCTCCTCCAGACTGAGTCTAGGTGGAGGATTTCATACGAGGACGTTAGTAATTGATGATAAAAATCTGATACAAAACCTCTCGATGTCTCTCTTTCATAGAATAATTTGTGGTGTCTGTGGTGTACAATTGGTATCCTTAATGGGACACTGTGAGCCTTCAAACATAACAATAACTGTGCGTAGAAATAATATGTGGAACCGGTGAGATTACATTTTTTGTGTATTTCCTCATAACTACAAAAACCCTGTTTGTTGAAAACATCTCCTAATGTGTGTATACCCTGCTTTTCCCATCTAGGGAATCTTATAGGTCGTTTTCCAATCAGGAGTGCATCGTTATTGAATAAGGGAGTATGATTATGCCATTTATGTGGGTTAGAATATTTTTTTTGTGTTTCACGCCATATCCGGATCGCATGAGTAATAATGGGGCCAAATTTCAGTTCGCATTGCTTAATTGATAATTTGGTGTATACTATGTCCTGCATTCTATGTGGTGCTACTATATTTACTTCTAAATTTCTCCAGGATACTGATGCTTGGGGATCAAACCAGGTTGTCAGTGGTCTTAAAGTGTACGCCTTAAAATAGTGGGAAAAATCGGGAAATGCCATACCTCCGTCGGCTTTGTTTCTCTGTGCGGTGGATCTTTTTATACGTGGTGGTTTGTTATTCCAAATAAATTTGTATGCGGAAGAGTGTAATATTTTCCAGTAACCATCTGGAGGGGGTAACGGTAGCAAGTTAAGTTAATTCTAGGTAGGACATACATCTTAACTATTGATACCCGTGCCTGTACTGAGTTTTTAAGTTTTCACCACCTGTCAAAGTCGTATTTGATTTTATTTTGGCTTATGGTAGGGAATACTTCAACTCCCAAACATCTAAAGTGTTTAACCATTGGTATCGCTTCTGGAAGGAGCATATTTTTTTTTGCAGGGGCGTTAAGTGGAAGGGAAGCCGACTTCGGCCAATTTATCTTAAATCCCGATAGATCGCCAAAGTCATCAATCAACTTGAGAAGATGAGGCATTGCGGTGTTGGGGTTTTGCATGAACAGTATTACGTCGTCCGCATATAAACAATTTTTATGTTGTGTGCCCTTGATTACGATTGGTTCTATGGATTGGGATTGTCTTATATATTGTGCTAAATGTTCTAATGATAAATCGAGGTGATTATACCTGTTGTAATCATGGCCGATGGGTCTTTGTATAATACTTTAATCATATCAATGAATCCTTTTCCTAACCCCATCCTTTCTAATACTGCCCATAGATACGACCATTCCAACCTATCAAAAGCTTTCATTGCATCCAGGGACAGCATCGCCTTAGGTGTGGTGTCGTCCTTGCTGGCATCTAGTACGTGTAGTAATCGTCTTATGTTATCAGTGATCAAGCGGCCTCTTATGAAGCCAGTTTGATCCGGATGAACTTTTTTTAACTATTTTTTATCTCTTATTTTGGAGATCAATGTCATACTGTGACACTGAAATGAAAAAATATTTCATCAACAAAAATATTTTGTCAACTAAAATATTTCATCAACTAAAATATACAGTACGTCACACCCCGCGCCTCTCCCTGCCGTCTGAAATTGGCTAATCTTGAGTTTCCGACCCCCAGTAAGCTAACCAGGATAAATCCAAAAAAGGAAAGTCTGAGGAAAATAGAGGGTTTAATTCAGCGTGGACAGATTCATTAGCTTTCACGACTAACAATGCAGGCTTATCTGTATGCCTGATATGTGGTGAGAAATTTGCAAACAACAAAAAAAATTATTTTTATTTTATAGATTTTCCACAAATAAGGGAAGGACTCAAATAGAGCTGCATAGTTCAGGGTTTTATTTCAAAGTAGGTCTACACATGGTCGTCTTTCTTCAAAGTGGACTATTTTTTATTTTATAAATGTTCCACAAATAAGGGAAATACTCAAATATACCTGCATAGTTCAGGGTTTTATTTCAAAGTAGGTCTACAGATGCCAGTGTTTTTCTCTTCTTCTGTGTTTTATTTCAAAGTACTGTAGGTCTACACATGGTAGTCTTTTTTCAAAGTGGACTACTTTTTATTTGATAAATGTTCCACAAATAAGGGAAGGACTCAAATATACCTGAATAGTTCAGTGTTTTATTTAAAAATAGGTCTACACAGCCAGTCTTTTTTCTCCTCTTCATAAGAGTTTGAGGTTTTCCTTTGTTATAACAGGTAAAAACAGCAATAAAAAGTCAAAACATTTCTTTTTGTTGCTTTATAATTCCATTAATGCAACAAACTGTGTGCTATAAGTATAAAGTATAATAAATCGCAAATTACTTTGGGTATGCAATTGTCAGGCGTTTTATGCTAAATGTGGGGTATGCTTGGGGATAACTATATATAAAATGTTATACACTGTTATCTTCATTTTAAGGGTAAATTGGTTTTGTGGCTCATGAGGAATTTTAGTTTGTGGGAGGGGAAAAAAATAGCTATTTTGATAGTAAAGGTTAACCCATTACCCGCCAAAATCGCTGTTCAGCGTTATTGCCCGCCATGCGTTGTCTGCCAATATCGCTGTACAGCGTGTTTCAAGGTCATATTTCATATTTTCGTCATGGAATTCATATTTCACCCACGGAGCCTTGGCATATGCTGCGGGAACCATCACAACTCTGCAACGCTTCAATACCGCCACCTGGTGGCCGATCGGCGAGTCGCCAAACCGGAAATGCCCGTTTCAGCTCGTCCCGTCCCCTAATTCCGTCCGACCACTCGTTTATCGTCCCGGGACTCAATCCACACACCGTGGACATAGATCGTTGCCATAACTCAATAAACAACATGATTTGGGCATATATTAGTATTATACAAACCAGAACTGGATCGCCTCGATCCCCACCACATAACTGGGATCTGTTTGTTCCACTCTCATCGCCCAACGGTACGAGGAGACGGACATGAGTTTCAGCGTTTTTCTTTATAATTTTCGATACAAACTGCTCTGATCAATATATCACCCATACTACATAAATCATTTAACGTCGGTGACGGAATTATAAACAACCCCCCCCCCCCCCCCCCCCTCCGTTCACCCGCAGATGATCAGTCATAACGTTTAGGACCATGTACAGTAAAACATTTTAATATAACATGGATCGGTATCAAACTACATTTGATAATCTAATATATGCATGTATGCCTATATCTCACGTTCTATGAAATACTGCAGAAAACGATAAAAACATATTTATACTCTAGATGGTATTTTCGTATGAATGTGTGAATGAAAAAGTAAAACGTTCCTACATCCTGAACGATAGATAATTGATGTTGAATGGGCCATAGTAATGTCAATTTAGCAATACAATTTAAAAAGTTATCGCCCTGCAAAGAAGGTGAACATCTCCATAGACAAATAGCGCTGGCAGAGAATGGTTTAGGATGATCAAAGTGGTGGCAGAGAATGGGTTAATGACCCCTGCCCTATGGTAACACCAAGGTCCCTGGATGAATAATGAATACAAATATTGAATAAAAGAAATAACAATGAAAACCCGACTATACTCTGGTCTGGCGTCCATTGATTTTTTTAAATGGGTTTTACTCTAGTGTTTACAATAATTACCAATGTAAACAAACATTTTACAGCCACAAAACAGAAAACACACCAAATACTATTTAAAATGATACCTTGTCAAGTGTTAGTCTTTGTACCAAGAGCTTAGTCAATCAAGATCATACAAATATGTCTCTATTGTTGAAGAGAGGTTGTCAATTAAGTTGTAAGTGTTTGAATTGATTTGTTATCTTTGCTTTTTGCCTCGTCTTGTTGTCTTATTGTTATGATTTTATATGCTTTTTGTTGTTCCTTTTTTGGAAGGTTTGTGATGACTGGTTGGGCCTTTACATCCTCCATCGTTTCGATAATTATTTTTCCTCTTGTGTCTGGGATGAATAGTGTGAATAATGCACTGATATAGAACAGTAGGCCATGCTGAATGGTCCCAGTCCATCCTACACATTAACAAATCAACATGTAAACACACATATCTGGCAAAGCATAAGTAGTATGCCAATTAACCTTTAAATTATTAATGGCTTCCAACAAATCCGGGAAGGCCTTAACAAAACACTACCAAATGTACTGAGCCAATATCTCACCACTAGGGGAGGACAGTTTCACAAGTAATGTGCCCAGTTGGTTACAGCCCCATTGATTACAAATGCAGAGGGGCACTGCACCTGCAAGGTTTCAACAGGGACAACCACAGCTGCTGCAGCTTTCAAAAGAAGAGGAAAACACTGCACCTGTTCACAAGTCGACCTAAATCAACCCGGACACAAGAATTATCTCAGGGTAGCAGGGTCCCAAACAGTAACACAGACAAAGAGGTTTGAATAATTAACAAGGGGGAATCTTCATTGTACAATTTTATCAGCACAGTGTAGAAAATGGAAAATTTTCTTTTGGCTTACTGACAGCCAAATGCCGGTTGCCGGCTGGTGACCGTGGCACGTGACAACTAGCTGGGAAAAGGGACAAAATGGGCTATCACACTATATAACAGGGGTCACCAACCTTTTTGAAACTAAGAGCTAGTTCAAGGGGTGCTGAGCAGCAGTACAAAGGGTTACTTGTTTGATACAAACTTCCTGAATAACAAAGTTGCACAGATCACCTTTTAACCCTCTAAAGCTAAATAAACAAAGTTTTCAAATCTGAGCTTATTCTTTGATTCAGTATCAAGTGTTATACCTTTTATGATGCAGGGGACAATACACTTTTTTCTGGTGCAGTGTAAAGTCACCATCATACATTACCTTTGTGTGAGCATACATTATTTGACATAAAAAACACTCAGTGAAAAAACCTTGTGTTTTGGTGAATAACACCATAGTTTACCAGGGAATTATAGTTTTTTGGAAAGTTATATTTAGGTATTTTAAACCTCCATGTTTGGCATCCATTTATTTGCATATTGTTCTGGGTGTTTTTGAGCAGACAATGTGAGAATACATACATTTTGGTGTTGCCTTCATATTTGGACCAGTATCTCCCTGCAATTTACCCCCCCCCCCCCCCCCACACACACAGACACAAAGGCCCCTCCATCAGCTCTCCTCCTTTTCTGTTGTGGGCTCCCATCAATGTCCCTCTCTTGAATCATCAACATGTGATTTTCATTCAAGCTGCACAATAAATTATATAGTTGTCAGATCAATTTATACAAGAGTAGGCTACTTCAAACCATAGCTTCAAATGCATCAAATCCTTCACTATGATTATCATCATCACTGTCCCAGCTATTTGGCTCAGAGTACTTTTTATTTATATTTTCTGGATCATCCTCAACATCCACAAAAAGTTCCAATGCTTATAGAACATTATACCTTTGTCTTTTTGCCATTTTATTCTAAAACCAGGGACAAGCGTCTCTCTCTATCCTCTGTTATGTGCGAACCAATCTGCAGAGCGCACAGGACTATTGAGAAAGCATGGGAATTTTCCATTTTCCACTGCCCATCTCATTATCTGTGCTTTCCCAAATTCATATTTGGATTCTGACTCATCCCTAATGGACAGCATGCCATCGCAAGACCATCTGAAGTAGTTTGCCATCTTGGAGCTCACCTGCCAGGTGTTCAGCCATGACCTCATCACGCTCTTATGGGAGACTTGGAAAACAGTGGAGGAGGAAACATAGGAACAGACCTACTCCACCAATCCACAGCGGAAGGCAGGCGTCTCCAGGTCTCCCCATGATTAGTTCACATTGCCCACAGCAGCTATTTGGGACCAGTGTGCAGCCCCGGGACCAACTCCAGTTGTAATGGCAGTACCATGTACAAGGGCAATGGCAGGAGTATTATATATCTAGCATGCATGATGCAGGTATTTTGGTGTGGGAGGAAACCCATGCAAACATGGGGAGAACATGCAAACTCCACGCAGTCCTATTCAGCACAGCCATGGCGTAGGCCGTAGGGGGGGGGGGGAAGCTTATCCACATAGTAATGTGTAATCCACATAAGGGAGCAAGGCCCTGTCAACCTGTGACAACTGCAACCTTTCAACAGGGATGACCACAGCTGCTGCAACTTTCAAAACAAGAGGAAAACATTGGCTCAGTTACGTTGTCTCAAAGTGATGTTTACCACCCAATGCCAGGGCATAGTGCTGGTGCAGTGCATTCTTATGCCCCCTGTGGCCAGGTTCCACCCATCCACACCACTGTTCCCCATAGACAGTGCACTGAATATCCCACTTACCACTGTCCATCACTGTCTGTGAGAAACCAGTGTAATCTTCTGCCCAGTTTGTACAGTACATGTTATTTTACTGGAGGGGAATAATGCATTTATAATTAGATTTGTGCTACGCCGACCAAAAACAGCCTGTTCAATACAAGGGAAGGGGAAATAAATACTTAAAATCTTTGGGGGGGGGGGGGGGGGGGTAAGAAAAAAAGAACATGTTCCACAGATTCAAGGAAATAGTATGAAATTGTTGAAACGTTACAAAATATGGGACCTTTAAATGTCAGAACGCTATAGCAAGATGCATCATTCCCCTAAAGGTCAAACTATACTTCCCATGGCATCCTTGATGCGTGTATCACTT
>NC_140170.1:125799664-125987563 GCF_963971535.1 Notolepis coatsorum | reverse complement strand
TTCCGCAACGGATTTAGTCGGATTTCGGTTTCCGGGTTCGCCTGATTGGCCGCGATGGCCACGTGACACGCCGCTGCGAATCAGAGCAATATTGTCGCGCCATCTTCTGAGTGCAGACGCGTTGCTGTTTTTATTTCATACTTATCTTGTCTAGCACAGTCTCTAACAGTAACAGTAAGAAGCATTTTGGATAAAAGTATTCTGTACTTCTGTATGACAACAATGTATGCCTTTCAAATGTTAAATGATAAATGATTAAATGATACACACTGAAATCTACGCTCTCTCATCCTGCTTTCCACAACGCGACAATATTATTAAACAGCAGCTCTGTCATTGAAGTGGGAAAAGTGAGCCGTATTGTATATTAGTACATTGCATAGCATATTGTATATTGTATGGTAACTCAGTTACTTCAATTCTGCATCGAACATTGTACATATGTCTATACTGAACAGCGTGACCTCTATTTTTACTTCTATTTTACATGCTATACTATTTTATTTCATACTTATCTTGTCTAGCACAGTCTCTAACAGTAACAGTAAGAAGCATTTTGGATAAAAGTATTCTGTACGTCTGTATGACAACAATGTATGCCTGTCAAATGTTAAATGATAAACACACTGAAATCTACGCTCTCTCATCCTGCTTTCCACAACGTGACAATATTATTAAACAGCAGCTCTGTCATTGAAGTGGGAAAAGTGAGCATTAAACAGCAGCTCTGTCATTGAAGTGGGAAAAGTGAGCATTAAACAGCAGCTCTGTCATTGAAGTGGGAAAAGTGATTAAACAGCAGCGCGTCTGCACTCAGAAGATGGCGCGACAATATTGCTCTGATTCGCAGCGGGCGCGGCGTGTGCCACGCGTGGCACATGGCCGTCGCGGCCAATCAGGCGAACCTGGAAACCGAAATCCGACTAAATCCGTTGCGGAAGTGATACACGCATCCTTGATACGCACCGTGCAGAGGGTCATGTGCAGAGGGTCATGGCATCTTTGGTATGCACCATGCAGAGAGTCATGTGCAGAGATTGTGGAGCTCTTCAGAGGATCTACAAGAGGTCTGCGCCGGCTGCTGCACGACGGCCCCAAGTTGAGACTCCGTGGAGCCTGCTGTGGACACGCACAGACATCATGTGATCGTTGAGGGAGGGAAGAGGTCATAGAAATGACATGTTTCACCGCAAATGCCATGGATGTTGCCTCAAAGAAACTGAAAAACCTTTACAGAGTAATCAGCCGAGGGAGAGAAACATGAAGAAGGTTTTATCACAGTAATGTGCTTCACTTTATGCAGATTGAAAGCCACGTGAAGTGACTCACACTGACAACAGTAACGAGCTATGTTAATCGTATAGCACTCCAGCTCACTCCAACCTCTTGGAAGGTTTCACAAGTGTAGAAGGAGAGCGAAGTGATTGGAGAGGAAAGGAAAAGACAGACATTGTGTGATGTATTATATTCTATAGACATTTCACTTAGTGTTAGGGTGGACGGTAGGTGGATTGAATTCACCTTTCGTTATTGACACCACAGGATGGATTGCCAGTGTGGGGTGAGAGCAGTTGAGTCAGCAGTCCTGCACAGCGTGTTCTCTGTCTGTCCCCATGTCTTCCTGCTGCCACAGCCACTGCAGGGCTGCCAGACACGCATGCAAGCGTCACAACCTCAGATGACATCATTCATACAGGAAGTGATATGTAAAAAGGAATATTGGGGTGGGGAGTGCCAGGTTTTGGTTATGTTTGAGAAGATGAAATTGCTGATGAAGTTGCTCTTTGGTGTTTATCAAAAGAGACACACACGTCACGGCTCACATTTCAATGTCATTATGTGAAGCAGGAGTGGTCATTGGTGGATACTGTAATGGTGTGTAATAGTGTGTAATACTGTAATAGTATAATAGTTTGTAATAATACAATGGTATGATAGTGTAATAGTGTGTAATAGTGTACTAGTGTAATGGTGTGCAATAGTGTGTAATAGTGTAATAGTGTGCAATTGAGTACATTTACATTTTACATTTAGTCATTTAGCTGACGCTTTTATCCAAAGCGACTTACAAGTTCTGTACGACAAGCCATCAGGAAGAGCACAACTCTATCAGCTGAGTAACAATGTTCATCAAAGTGTTGAGTGCTACAGTGTAGGTTAGTTTATTAGGACAAGTGCATGACAGTATGGTTAGTTAGGGTTAGATTTTTTTTTTTTTTTTTTTTTTTTTAATTCAGATAATGGTTGAAGAAGTGAGTCTTTAGTCGACGGCGAAAGATTGGACGTGTTTCGGCTGTCCTAACTGGGGTGGGTAGTTCATTCCACCATTGTGGGGCAAGGACTGAGAATAGGCGACTTCTCTTTGATGACCCTCCCGGAGCTTGGATAGGAGTAGGTCTGAGGCGGCCAGAAGATGCAGAGCGTAGGGGTCTTGAGGGTGTGTAGTTAGAGACCATTGACCGGAGGTAGGCGGGAGCAGTTCCCTTTGCCGCACGGTATGCTAGGTCAAGGGCCTTGAAGCGGATTCGTGCAGCAATGGGGAGCCAGTGCAGGTCCCTAAGAAGTGGGGTGACATGGGCCGACTTCGGTAGGTTTGAGATCAGGCGGGCCGCTGCGTTCTGAATGAGTTGAAGAGGCTTAATGGCAGTGGCCGGGAGGCCAGCGAGCAGTGCGTTGCAGTAGTTGAGGCGGGAGATGACTGTTGATTGGACGAGGAGTTGGGTGGCTTCTTTTGTCAGGAAGGGGCGTATCCTTCTGACGTTGCTCAGGAGGAATCGGCAGGTTCTGGTTGTCGCTGCGATGTGAGTTCAACTGGTCGTCGAGGACAACACCAAGGTTCTTGGCGGTCGGGGACGCGGTCACAGCTGCATTCTCGACTGTGATGGAAAGGTCGGTCAGGGGGGAGGATTTGGCCGGCAGGTGGAGCAATTCTGTTTTGCTTAGGTTCAGTTTGAGGTGGTTGGTCGTCATCCAGGCGGAGATGTCGGACAGACAGGCCGAGATCCGCTCAGAGACGTGGATATCTGAGGGAGGGAAGGAGAGGAAGAGTTGAGTATCGTCGGCATAACAGTGGTAGGAGAAGCCATGAGACGTGATAATGTTACCCAGTGATTTAGTGTAGAGGGAGAAGAGAAGGGGTCCTAAAACCGAGCCCTGGGGGACACCCGTCCGCAGGGGGCGGGTGGCCGACAGGGTCCCTCTCCATGACACTTGGTAGGAGCGGTCATTGAGGTATGATGACAACCATGTCAGCGCAGAGCCAGCCACTCCCATTCCTGCGAGGGCCGCGAGGAGGATCTGGTGGTTGACTGTGTCGAAGGCTGCAGATAGATCTAGGAGAATCAGGACAGAGGAGAGGCCTTTCGCTTTTGCTAAGTGAAGTGCCTCTGTGACCGCAATGAGGGCTGTCTCTGTGGAGTGACCAGTCCTGAAGCCTGAGTAATAGTGGGTAATAGTCTCCTAGTGTAATAGTGAAATAATCTAACAGTGTGATTGTATAATAGTGTGTTAGTGTAATAATACTGTACAATAGTGTTAAACTGGGATAATGTAATCTAGGATAGTGTAATAGTGTGTAATTATTTGTAAAAGTGTGTAATGTGTGTAATAGCGCCATAGTGTGTAATAGTGTACTAGTGTGCTTATGCCATAGTGTAATAGTGCACTGTAATAATACTGTGAACTAGTGTAATAGGGTGCAATATTGTGATGGTGGAATAGTGTGTAATAGTGTTCTAGTGTAATGTGTAACAGTGTAATAGGAATAATGCAGGGATATCTGCTTTCATTGGTCTATGTTTGCCCCATCCCTACACTTAAGCCCTGTCTAACGTGTAGCCTACTAGAGGACAATGTGTGGTTGTCTACTGAGTGCACCTTTCTAATATATTGAATTAATTGGTTTTTAAAGAAAAGATACACAGTCAATTTCGCAGAGTAAATTTTACTCAAACTGAGTAAAATTGTACTCAGTTTGAGTCAAATGTACTCAGTTTGAGTAAAATTTACTCTGCAAAATTTACTGTGTTACTACCCCTGTACAAATGACCTCCCAACCTTGCTGTATAATGTTGTTTGGGGATAATGGAGTTATATTTTATTTTGTTATGAGCTAGTATCATACCATCTACCCAGATACAGGTTTGACTTATCTGAAATCAACCAACACCCCCAGCCAATCATAATTGAGTATTCACCCAGGCCAGGGTATAATTACACATGAACACAAAGGAGAGAAGATATAGCTGGTGGAGTCTTTCAGATACCTTAGCATTACACTGGAAAATAACATTCAACCAGCATACCATGGAAATGTACAAAAAAAGAGACTTACAGCCATCCGTGAACTAAGACACCTGTCTGTCCAACCTCATCTTCTTATCCTCCTATACCATACATTATTGAGCCACTTCTTCTATAAGGTGCCATAAGTTATTGCCATATGTATAGTCACCAATAAGAATACACTCTTGAAGATAACTAATTTAGTCAGCAAACTCATTGGTATTCCCATCCCCAGTGTATATGATTGTGTCACCTCATCCATGATCAGCAAAGCACTCACAATAATACATGACTCAAACCAGCCACTCTACCAGCACTTTACCCCCCTTCCTTCTCGCCATAGGTATAGACTACTCATGTGCAGAAAGGCCTGCTTTAGCAAGTGCTTTGTTCCCACAGCCATACAAGCTTTAAATATGTAACCTCTGAAGTTGCATGAAATCCAGTCTGTGATATATAATAATACAACACTTTATTTGTATAGCACCTTTCATACAAGAACTGCAGCCCAAAGTGCTTCACAGCAGTAATATACATAGCATAGAAAATAGGGGTAAAAGCAATGCCGGTAATAACAATAGAGTCTTTCTTCTGGCCTGATACCGACATACAAACACTGTTTTGCTTCCTGTTTGATATCCACGCAGTTTAAACCCTGACTGTCTTTCTTCCCGTTTGATACAACAATAAAATAGCTCTTATTTACAATACAATAATCATAGTGTGGATGTAGTGAATGCAAAGTGGCAGGATGCATTAAAATAGCATAAACAACAATAAAATAGCTCTCATGTACAATACAATAATCACAGTCTGGCTGTATAGTGTGTCAATCCATGTCTTTGTCTCTGGTGTGTGACCTCTGTAATTGTGTGTTCCTGTAAATTCTGTATTTTGTATAATTCTATATGTCTTACTTGTTTGTGTTATGTACGCACCTACCAATACTGTAATTTCCAACTGAGGAAAAATAAACTATACAGATGCAGCCATTAATTGTCTGTCGACCGACGTTTGGGCACCGTATTAGCGGTAACAGTGACCAGTAGAGGCGCTCGAATACAGCTGGTGATAACGGGCCGACGCGCTGGCTGTCTGTTCATTCATAGGAGGAGCACCGCGGTCCACAAAGCTTTTTGTGGGGGAGAGAGAGGCAGAGAGAGAATGGACAAAATGCACTGCAATGTTGTGTGCTGACCACGTGTTTTGGCTAAAATACATGTAAAGACATGTACAAATGTCCTTTGGGCGCAAGCGATTGATAACTGTCAACGTTGAAACCAGGGGCGGATTTAGGATTGTAGGAGATCCGGGGTTTAGCCCAGATAGGTGCCGGCGATAGCGGGCACGGATTTTTTTTACTTCGACACCACAACCTTTAACTTATACCACCACCTTAAAGCAGACAAAAAGGCACTAGAGACCACTTAAATTCACACCCTTTAATTAATGAAGCAAACTATAATAATGTATAATAATAATAATAATAATAATAATAATAATAATAATAATAATAATAATAATAATAATAATAATAATAATAATAATAATAATAATAATAATAATAATAATAATAATAATAATAATAATAATAATAATAATAATAATAATAATAATAATAATAATAATAATAATAATAATAATAATAATATTAATAATATTAATAATAATATTAATAATATTAATAATAATAATAATAATAATAATAATAATAATAATAATAATAATAATAATAATAATAATAATAATAATAATAATAATAATAATAATAATAATAATAATAATAATAATAATAATAATAATAATAATAATAATAATAATAATAATAATAATAATACTAATAATACTAATAATACTAATAATAATAATAATAATAATAATAATAATAATAATAATAATAATAATAATAATAATAATAATAATAATAATAATACACTGTGTTTGTATAGCACCTTTCATACAAGAATTGCAGCTCAAAGTGCTTCACAGCAGTACAAAAAGACAGGCATAAAATGAGCACAACATTGGCAGATCAAGAGCAGTGCATAAAGTGCAGACATAAAGCATAAAATAGATAGCAGTAAAATAGACAAAGTCAAGGTAAGACATAGAACATTAAATCACATCGTTTTTCATATTAGGATCTAAGATCTAGGGTTAACTCGCCGAACGTTGAGCGCCAGGACCCCCGAAAACCAGAGTATAGTCGGGTTTTCATCGTTGTTTCTTTTATTCGATATTTCCATTCATAAAGACATGCTGGCAGCCTGTGTTATCACTGGGGATGGGTCTGAGATCTCAAAAGCTATGTTTCTAAGGTGGAAGAATTATGTTTTTGTCAACTTGTTGATTGTGATTTAAAGCTTAGGTCTGAGTCTACCATAACACTTAAGACTTAACTCACTCAAATACAGTTAGCAGCTGGATAGACTACAGATGGAAATTAGCTTCTGCTAAATCTGGTGCAAACATATTTTCATGTAACAATGATTAATTGTCAAAAAAAAAAATATATATATATATAATATTTTTATTTTTATTTATTTTTTTGAAAATAGATTCAGGGTTTTTCAGAAAACATTCGGGGCTTGAGCCCAAGTAGCCACCCCCTAGCCCCGCCCCTGGTTGAAACGGCACAAGCTCTCGTGTTATATATATTTTTTGCAGCCCCTTTTATTATGAAATTCGTAGCACCGCTTTTATTATGAAACAGGAAACACCTCCACCAATTTCTTCAACCCAGCTCACTATACAACCACAAAACTGTTACTGTAGTGCGTTTTGGTAACTAAGTTTGTTTAAACACGCAAACATTTCCACTGGAGTAAATGTGTTTCTTTTTATTTCTTTATTTCGCACCATTTCAGCAAAACAGTAAAAACATTGACCATGACAGAAAGTGTATAAAGGTGCTGAGTAGAGGCAAGATACCTCTACTTTCTTATTTGTTACATATCTGTTTTATTGATTCATTATACATTTGAAATAATGCAGGTTATAGCCAACATGCAATGTATCCCATTGATTGGTACAATGGGACAGACATTTATTTTATATAGCTATAACCTGCATTCTTTCAAATATATCATTAATCAATAACACAGATATTGAAATACACTATGTAGCCTACTACACCAACACTGCAAATGACAGTGGATAAATAAATAAGAACTAAAGCTAATCGCTAAAGCTAAATAGACTGCATTAATATTCCATAAGTCTATAGCCTATGTGTCTAATGAATGAACAGTAGGCTTATATTATTCTAATGACTTGTTTCATTAGGATTTAGTAGACTATATATGCTCTGCCCAATACATACAGTAAGTACAGTACACATAAGGCCGCCAGAGTCGGGGGTACCATCAGCGGACTGCATGGTGGACTGTACTACGGCTCAAACAAGGGACTAAACACGTTTCGCAATTATGTCACATCAATGTGGAACGCCCTACCCACAGCTCTAAAGGAATGTGAATAACTACCCACTTTCAAAACCACTCTCAAAGAGCACCTACGGGAGACTGCAATTCGAAACTGGCCCCTGTAAATGTCCTAACCCAACCCCCTCCAATGTACAGTAAATGTCCTAACCCAACCCCCTCCAATGTACAGTTACCCCCCCCCCGATGTACAGTTTCCCAACCCCACCCCACCCCACCTACCCAACCCCCTCCAATGTACAGTTTTTTCATCAAATGTATATACTCTCTTTTTTAGACTATTTTTGTAACACAAACAGTAATGTATTTGTAAATCTGGTATGTCATAAATGTCTAGATCTAGCAGTACTGTCTATCTGTATGTCATGTATGTCATATATGTTAAGATTCATTGAAAATGGGGGACCCTGATGTAAACAAGACGAAAGTCTTTCTCTGGTCTGCATCCCCTTAACAATTGTGTGTATTGACTTTGAGCTGTACTGTATTGTACCCATTCTGTAATCTGTTAATACAAATTTCAATCAATCAATCAATCAATCAATCAAGCGCAGTATCTGTGCTCTCCTAATAAAACAAGTCATTAGAATAATATAAGCCTATACTGTGTTCATTCATTACGTGTGTGTGTGCGCGCGCACTGCGGCAGGTGCACCACGAGCTGTATTATATATATATAAATATATGATGACAAAACATTAATCATTCTAATCTCATTTTGATCGGTCGCAAAGCGCTTCCGCATATCGGCCGCCATTTTCACACGGCTGCATCATCACCAGTTGCATTCTAATGAGCTGGACAGGTGTGTCTAACTATTGACTTTTTGCGATTTCATTTGCACACAGCACAGAGCCTGTCTTTATAAGGAGCGATGGAGGCGTTGTTTGTATGCAAATGACCTAGACGGGGACGCGCGTTCATATTTCTGAATGATGACATTCCTCATCGCCGGCATCCCAGTTGTGATCGTTTGAGCCACTTAAGACATCTTCCCCACGCGTTGGGGAATCAGAGTGAACTTGTCGTCGATTCTGTCTCAGTCGGTTCCAAGATGGTTGCCCTAAGAGAAGTCTTTGGAAAATGTTGGAGAATGGCCTCATTCCTGAACGGATTTACGACAAAAAAATTTCTCTTAGGCAGATTTCTGCCCATTTAAGACATATTAGGGCTGGTAGCGCGATTCCCCAAATTTTCCTGAGATCAGATTTGACCATGGCTGAGAGCAGATTTAAGAGTGCTGAGGAGCACACTTATGATTGATTGACTAATTGAACATTTTATTAACTTGACAGACTGTGTTCTCATAGTGATTCCTATATGTCAACGCTACAGGCCTCCTTGGAATTAATTACTTAATCATAATTCAAATAAATATGACAATATTTGTACGATAAGAAATTACGCATTTGATGTCGGAAAAATAAATAATGTGGATTAATCTGATCACAGGGCAGCTGGATTAACCATATCTGAACCAGCTATTTTGGACAAATGTATAATTACTTTAATTACTCAGATATTCAAACACAATTATGCAATTATTGTGAAATAATTGAAAATAATAATTATTTAATGCCTTCTATGGAATTTGTATTTCTTATTTGTTACATATCTGTTTTAATGGTATACAATGGGACAGACCTTTGTTTGATATCGCTATAAACCTGCATTCCTTCGAATGTATCATTAATCAATTAAACTTATATTGAAATACATATATATATATATATATATATATATATATATATATAATATATATATAATATATATAACCAACACTGAAATGACAGTGGATAAATAAATAAATAAGAACTAAAGCTAATCGGTGGAAATACACTGCATTAATATTCCATAACAAGTCTTGTGTGCACCAGTATGGCCTACGTGTCTTGAACAGTATAGGCTTATTATATTCTAGTTACTTGTTTCATTAGGATTTAGTAGATACTATATATATGCTCTGCCCTACGTACAGTATAAGTACAGTCTGTATGTATACAGACAGTACCTATACTGTACGTAGGGCAGAGCATATTATATAGTATCTCCTAAATCCTAATGAAACAAGTCAGAATCACAAGTCAGAATAACAAGCCTATACTGCGTTCATTCATTACACTGTAGGCTATATATATATATATATATATATATATATATATATATATATATATATATATATATATATATATATATATATATATATATTAGAGCTGGGCCGTTAACGGCGTTAACGTGCTGCGTTATCGCGAGACTAGTGTCGCGCGATAATATAATTGACGCCGTTAATCTTTTTCTCAACGTTGGGTCTGTATTGTCCTTAAATACTTGCCGTAGTTCCCAGCTGTGGTACCAGGAAGTGATTGCACTACCGGAGCTGTAGTCAGAATAATGTGTTAAACTAAAGTAGTGGTCCGGTAATCATTGTTATACAGGTGAGGTTAAGAAGTCCTCAGGATAAAACACAATTCGGCGATGAGGACGTCTGAATCTGCGCAATGCAAGAAAAAAAAAGTCTGTTGCAAGCCTTGTTTACATTATTAGCGTTAGCGAGTTAGCATGTTAGCTCACGTTGATACGGGCGGCACTGGGAAACATCTACAAGAGGAGGAAATCCACTTTACACACTAAAGGAAGGATCGACTGGACTATCGTGAGTGTTTACAACAGAAATGGCTTGGGTTATTGGAAATATTGGACCGTTTGATGACAATGTAGCCCCTTTCGTGACTGTGATGCACAGAGTGAATCCACAGTCACTTGCTCCTCAATAGGAAACTAACCTAGATTTACCATGAAGGACTGGTTCTGGCTGAACCGTTCGTTATACAAGAATCACAGAGACGTTTCAAAGGTGCTCACAGTTGCACAAGGGTTTCGGACAGAGATACGGGATGGTTTGAAAGCTCTGCGTTGCTAATAAACATTTTAAATATTTTTTATAAACTGCTCAAAACGGCATTATTTCCGCCGTTGGGTGATCACAGCTAGCGCATGCGCACCATCCCTTATCTCTGTCCGAAATCCTCGTGCAACTGTGAGTACCTTTGTAATTTCTCTGTGATTCTTGTATAACGAACGGTTCGGCCAGAACCAGTCCTTCATGGTAAATCTAGGTTGGTTTCCTATTGAGGAGCAAGTGACTGTGGATTCACTCAGTGCATCACAGTCACGAAAGGGGCTAATGACAATGTGGAGCAAATAAATGAAAATGGGGGACCCTGATGTAAACAAGACAAACGTCTTTCTCTGGTCTGCATCCCCTAAACAATTGTATGTATTGAGCCGTACTGTATTGTACCCATTCTGCAATCTGTTAAATAACGTTTTCATTCATTCATTCATTCATTCATGGAACTGTTACACTGAGCTTGCACTGAATTTGTTGAGAAACCTGCTTCTGCAGCAGTCTGTGTGTGAGCAACCAGTCAGCAGCATTGTGAATTTAGAGATTCACTAAAAGACACATTGAGAGACAGGTTTGTCTGTGGATTAAGAAATGAAGGTTCACAGAAGAAACTACTGACAGAGAGTGATTTGACACTGGAGAGAGCTGTCAATATCAGTGTAACAATGTTAATGGCATCAAAGGAAGGGCACAGAAAATTACGATAAATCTGGTTTTAAAAGAAACACTGGAAATTACAAAAAGAAGAGACATGTTCATGCTGTTGAACAAGGAGATAGAACAGCTAGTGACTCCTCAGATGAAGAGGAGAGGATAAATCTCCTCCTCTGGTCATTATTTGGGTAGAACACACCTATTTTGAACACCTTCGGCAGATTTTTTATTTTTTTTTAGCCATTTTAATCTAGATTAATCACTCGCCACGAATGCGGAGACGCTGGGCTCGCCTGTTCGAGCCCAGCGCTCCACATTGCTTTCAGTTTAGCTGGTCGTTCATACTAATACACATTGGCCGTATTAGGGGGTGGGAAACTGATGGGTGGGGATCGGGCGTTGTGGACAGCGACTCCTACAGGTCGGTTGGTGCGCCTGCGCAGTAGAATCAGGAAGTGTCGGGGGCAGCGTGAGCCTCCCACGCGTTACTCCTCGCCACTGAGAGATCGAGCTGCGCAGGTGAAAAGATGCCACTGCTGTTACCTCAAGTACCGGATGGGGCTTGTGCTATGTATGACTTAGTCCACATTGCAGCCGGCTTGTGGGAGGCAAGAAACAGCGTTCGTGACAGGGGAGGGTTGAATTGGATCATACGAAATTGGGATGGGAGAAAATATAGAAAATGGGAGAAAAAGTGGATAAAAAAAAAAGGAGTCAGGTAAGTCCTATGAATATAATTAAGATTAATCTGTTGATGATCCGGGTTGCGTGACGCTAGTCGAACGTTTGCCCAGACTTCTTGCCAATCAAAATCTACTTCCATGTCTGGTATATCCCTCCTCCAGACTGAGTCTAGGGGGAGGATTCCATACGAAGACGTAAGTAAGTGATGATAAAAGTCTGATACGAAGCCTCTCGATGTCTCCCTTTCATAGAAGAATTTGTGATATCTGTGGTGCTCAAGTGGTATCTTTAATGGGACTCCATGAGCCTTCAAAGTTGCTAATAACTGTATATAGAAATAATAAGTGGAGCTGGTGAGGTTAAATTTGTTATGAATTTCATGATAGCTACAGAAACCCCGTTCGTTGAAGATATCTCCCAATGTATGTATGCCCTGCTTTTCCCATTTGGGATATCTGATAGGTTGTTGTGCAATAAGGAGTGCATTGTTATTGAATAGGGGAGAATGGCTATGCCATTTATGTTGGTTAGTAAATTTTTTCTGTGTATCACGCCATATCCGAATCACATGTGTAATATTAATGAATCCGTTTCCTAACCCCATCCTTCTGAGTACTGCCCATAAATAAGACCATTCCAACCTATCAAAAGCTTTCATCGCATTCCAAGGATAATACAGCTGTAGGTGGAATGTCATCCTTGCTGGCGTCTAATACATGTAGTAACCGTCTTATATTATCCGTGATCAGGCGGCCTTTTATGAAGCCAGTCTGATCAGGATGAACTAAAGATGTCATATGCTTTTGAAGTCTGATGGCTAGTACCTTAGCATACAGCTTGAGATCGGTTCCGAGGAGACTTAAGGGTCTATAACAGGGGTGGGCAACTTTGTATATGGTGAGGGCCACAAAATGTCCACAATCAATCTGGGGGGCCGCATTGTTTATCGGCAGTCCCGCCAGTAGTACCCCATCACTCAAATAGCCCTAATAGTCACAAGGTATATAAACAATTATAATTTGTTGTAACTTTGTTTTTATTCCATTTCAAATGCATTTAGTAATGCAATTTCAACTTTATGAATTTATAAACAGCTGAATTTAAAAGTATTGCTGTGTAACCCCAAATATATACAAAAATTATCAATTATAATTAAGGCTTCTAATAAAATAAATGTATGAACTTAAAGCCCACTGCTCAACAAACACAAAGCAGCATTCCTGCTGCATTTCACTACAACAGTAAATCAAAAGTGCAATAATAAATGATTTTGTTAAATGTATAAACTTTTATCCTGCTACTAAACAAAACATTATAACACTGAAATGCATGTTATGGATATGAAGCACTCAGGAATGTTTTGTTTAGTAGCAGGATAAAAGTGTATACATTTAACAAAATCATTTATTATTGCACTTTTGATTTACTGTTGTAGTGAAATGCAGCAGGAATGCTGCTTTGTGTTTGTGTTATTAGTGTTATCTGAACACTACAAAAGTAAACAAGTAAAGTGCAAGTAAAGTAAAGTGCAATACTACATGCCTCCCATTGACCCTTTATCAAACTGGCATGACATTCACCCTCGCCCCACAGTGGGTCAATAATGGTTATAATAATAATAATAATAATAATAATAATAATAATAATAATAATAATAATAATAATAATAATAATAATAATAATAATAATAATAATAATAATAATAATAATAATAATAATAATAATAATAATAATAATAATAATAATAATAATAATAATAATAATAATAATAATAATAATAATGGTCCCCTCTCTACACCTCTCCATCATCTCCCCCCCCTCTCTACATCTCTTCATCATCTCTTCCCCCCTCTCTACACCTCTTCATCATCTCCTTCCCCCCCTCTACACCTCTTCATCATCTCCTCCTCCCCCCTGTCTTTAATGAGACACTTGTGGTCTCTCCATTTGGTGCACAATAGCAGGAATGTTAACTTCAATGTTTGTGCATGCAATCTGCATCAGATGAAATAATGTTTCATCCGACAGCCTGTTTCTCTACTTTGACTTGATGTGCTTCATGTTTGAGAAATTGCTCTCACATATGTATGTGCTCCCAAACATACTGGCCATAGAGAGGGCAAAGTCCCTGAGGAGTGGGAAGCGGGGCTCAGGTAGCAGTTTCCAAAACGAAATTCCCCTCTCATTTCTCTTTGCTTGAAAAAAAGGATCCGACTGTAGCTCGCACAGTTCAAGCTGCAACGGTGGGGGCTGCTCTGACACCGTAGCGGTGAGGGGGCCGGCAAACAGCGCTATCCGTGACTGCATGCCGTTGAAATCTTCAAACCGATCATTGAATTGCATTTGCAGTGTTTCAATGTCGCTCCTGTACTTTCCGACGGCTCAGCCATCGGATTTCTGTGTGTAGCTGCAAGTCGCCATAATCAGTGTCCATCTCTTCCAAAAAGGAGACAAACTTTCTATGGTTTAGTGACCTGTTGCCTCCACGAATTAGATTGGTAACCTTGGTAACCAAATCCATAACATGGCTGTAGTAGTCAAGCTTCTTGGCACAGAGAGCCTCCTATATCAGATAAAAAAAAAGAAAAACTATTTAACGACTCTCGCATATAATTTGACTACACTCGACTCGCATTGGTCATTATAGTGACCCACAATAGATGGAAATTATGTTAGCGAACTTACCTGATGTATAATGCAGTGCAGCATTGGACACTCAACGCCACTCTGCCTTAGAAGCCGGGCGAATCCTGTGTGTTTTCCTTTCATTGCCGGTGCTCCATCGGTAACAACAGCCGACAGTTTATCAAAACCCCCATATTGCTGCATGGCACTTTCAACAGCGTTTCATATGTCCACACTAGGGCTGACCCCTATTAGTCAAATAGTCGACTAATCGATCGAAAGGAGCCATAGTCGACTGCCAACTCTTCTTAGTCGAATACAATACAAAAAAATTAAAAAAATTAAAAAAATTAAAAAAATTAAAAAAATTAAAAAAATAAAAATTTTTTTTTTTTTTTTTTTTTTTTTTTTTAATTGGCCTGGGGCCGCATGGAACGTCGGTGAGGGCCGCATGCGGCCCGCGGGCCGCCAGTTGCCCCTCCCTGGTCTATAACTACCACATTCGGTGGGTCCTTTGTCCTTTTTAAGGAGGACAGATATGAGTGCCATATTGACGTCCCTGGGGAAGTTCCCCTCTTTGATTGAGTATAAAATCATATCAAGAAATAGGGGTCCATGTACAGTTGACATTTTTAATATAGCGTGTATCGCCAACAAACGACATTTGATCATCTATATATGCGTTTATGCCTATATCTCACATTCTAGGAATTACTGCAGAAAACGATAAAAACATATTTATATTCTAGACGGTATTTTTGTATGAATCTATGAATGAAAAAGTTAAACGTTCCTATATCCTGAACGATAGATAATCGATGTTGAATGGGCCATAGTAATGTCAATTTAGCAATACAATTTAAAAAGTTATAGCCCTGCAAAGAAGGTGAACATCTCCATAGGCTTACAGTGCTGGCAGAGAGTGGTATAAGATGCTCAAATTGCGTGGCAGGGAATGTGTTAACAATTGTGTGTATTGAGCCGTACTGTATTGTACCCATTCTGCAATCTGTTAAATAAAGTTTTCATTCATTCATTCATATACAGTACTGTGTGTGTGTGTGTGCGCGCGCTGCGGCAGGTATACCACAAGCTGTACTATATATGATGCTAATACATTAATCTAATCAAATTTGTATGGGTCGCAAGACTCGCAAAGCGCTTCCGCCATTCCATTTTCACGCGGCTGCGTCATTATAGTTGCCTTATGAGGAGCTCTGGAGGCGTTGTTTTGTATGCAAATTACCTGAATGGGGACGCGCTTTCGCGTTTGAGACATATGCCATTCCCCAATGCAGATATAAGATCATATCACAGGTGCGACCGTTTGAGCCACTTAAGACATATTACCAGCACGTTGGGGACTCAGAGTGAACTTGTCATTGATTCTTTCTCAGTCGGTTCTATATTATATTAAAAGCCTTTTACGCCAGAGGTATTGATAAGAGAACTCAATATGTTTCTAATGAAAATGTGCCCACATTAACAGTTCCCACAATTAATGATGATGATGTAATGTCTGAAGCAGAACTCGATACCCATTCTAGACCTAAAAGAAAAGTATTCAAACCACGTAGCATGTTTACCCCGCATCTCAAGCCACCTTCGGTGGATACCTTTTGCAGACTAGTACAAAATGATGTCCTCAATTTATGTGAGACCAGTCAGAAAACCCAGCTTTACCCTAATTTACTTGAATCAGAGTCTGGAGCGCTTAAGGAACTCGTGAAGAATGAGGATTACATTTTTAGAAAAGCAGACAAAGGTTCGGGAATCATTCTCCAAAATAAAAGTGCTTATGTTTCCGAGATCAATAGACAATTGAACGACATTGAGGTATATACCCTTTTATATTCAGACCCAGTGTCTAGATTTTCCACTGAAATCAAAACAGTCCTCAAAAGCCTTAGATCGGTGGACGAAATCTCAGAAAATGATTTTAAGTTTATGTTTGTAGAGTTCCCCATTACTCCTATTATTTACACCTTACCTAAGATCCATAAGGATCTCCTGAATCCTTCGGGTCGACGATAGTCTCTGGCATAGGGTCTGCCACAGAAAAAATTTCCCAATTTATTGACGCGCATATCAGAGATTTGGCCTCTTCTCAAACGGGGTTACTTAAAAGACACTACTACTTTTTTGAGCGGGTTAACGGCCTGCAACATTTCTCCTTCAGACCTATTAGTCACCATGGATGTGGTCAGTCTATACCCCAGCATTCCACATGCTGACGCGTTAGAAGCACTTAGTTTTTACTTAAACTTGAGGGAGGAACTACACCCCTCCACAGAAGCGCTAGTTAGCCTAGCCGATCTAGTTCTAACAAAGAATTATTTCAGATTCCAAGATAAATATTTCTTGCAAAACAGAGCCTGGGCTCGCCCGCTGCTGTGAACCTAGCTAACCTGTATATGTCCAAGTTAGAAAAGGACCACATTTTTAATAATAACCCGTTTGAAAAATATGTCAAATCCTATATGCGCTACATTGATGACCTGTTCTTTATTTGGTCTGGTTCATCGATAGATCTTCAGGCCTTCCTTGAGTTCCTTAACACTCGCAGAGAAACGATAAAGTTTACTCTTAATTTTGATATGTACACTCTTGATGTTCTAATTAACAAAGCCCCAGATGGTATTTCATTACACACCGAGGTCTTCAAAAAGGAGACAGACCGCAACTCGTTCCTACATTATTCTAGCTATCATGCTCCTGCATTAAAGAATATTCTCCCCTTCAGCCAAATCCTACGTTATAGGAGAATTTGTGACACGGGTGACAGATTTATTGCCCAAGCAGAAGTCCTCCATGGCAGTTTCCATGACAGAGGCTATAGTGATGCATTGACACTTAAATCACTGAATAAAACCAAACAGATTGACAGAACATCGCTGTTTTCCCACAAAAAGAAAAATGAAAACTCGGACAAAGTATCTTTTGTTTCTACTTATAGTCCCATCATGAGAGACATACGTAGCATTGTCAATAAATATTGGCACATTCTTCAGTCCGATCCCCTTGCTGGGGCAGCGTTTCAACACTCGCCTAATTATTTTTACAAACGACAAGCGAACCTTTCTAATCTTTTAGTCAAAACTGATCTTCCCATAAGGAAACCCACACATTTTATGTCCAACATCCCTGATGGTAATTTCCCCTGTCAGGCCTGTGTACAATGCCAAGGCATGATTAAAGATAGATTCTATACACAACCAAAAACAGGCAAGCATATACCTGTTAAAGGGCGTATTACTTGTAATTCCTCAAATCTTGTGTATCTGTTGAAATGTCCGTGCAATTTTTCTTATGTGGGTAAAACAACTAGAGCTTTTAAATCTAGAATCAGTGAACACAAATGTTCAGTCAGAAATCTAGATGTCAAGTCATCTGTAGCTCGACATTTTTCTAAATGCAATCATGCCGTCAACAATCTGAAATATATGGGACTCGAGCTAGTCAACAGGCCCTCTAGAGGGGGTGACAGGCATACGCTGCTATTGCAACGTGAATGTTATTATATCCATTTGTTCAATTGCATTGAACCAAGGGGAATGAATGAAGAGAACGTGTTAACCTGTTTCCTATAATAAGTGACTTTTACCATCATTATTATGATTACATTATTATTATTATTATTATCATTGTTTTTACGAATGAGGAAATGTTTTCCTCCTGTTTTTCCTTCTGTTTTTGCTGCTCTTATCTTAACACTTTGAGTGCCGGCGACATGTTATGTCGTCTTTTCATGCCCCCCGTTGAGTGCCGACGACGGGAATTGTCGCTTGATTTTTTTATTAGCGATCTGAATTCAATTCACAGAGTCTCCCGTTGGTAAAGCAGAACCTCTAGGAGCTCAGATTGGAAAATACCGCCCCCTATCGTCTATCCCTGTGTAACTGCAGGCCATTCGATTATACTGGTGGATCTGTGGAGGGGGAGCCAACTGGCTCCATTATGCTGGTGAGGGATCTGATGAACATGGAAGTGATCGCGAGTTGGAAAGCAGCCTGGAATTTATATTTACAGCAACCAATAATCAATCAATAAATGCGATCGATATTTGGAATGGCGATAAGGAATTGGAATAATCTTTTTGGATAACATCTGATCTAAGGTAAGGAGTCTATGTTACCAGTTTTAGGATAATCAGAGCTGTATTCACTGAGATAACAGCGTGTCCTGTATGTGTGTGTGTGTGTGTGTGTGTGTGTGTGTGTGTGATGTTGAGGAAATGAGGTAATCGATTTCTCTGCTCGCTTCTATAGCGTACCTAAGTACACATATACTATCGATAATCTAGCATTTATTTGAAAACTATTCATAAATAGGCAGATAAATGACAACATGTCTAGTGTATTCGCGAATATTCCAATAAATGCTGTTTATGAGGGAATCTTTCTATATAAATTTTTTTTTCGAGAAAACGATAGCTTTTCGAAATGCTATAAAAAGGATATGAACCGATTAAAAAACAATCCGTTTCGACAATGTTGACTGCAAACAAGTCATTGATAAGCGACGGGCAGATTAGACACATAGCCATAATTTAAAACAAACGCTAACATTGAAGCGGATGTTGGCACTAAAGGACATTAAACAACGTTATCGCTGGCACTGAAAGTGTTAAGAGAATTTTGGTTTGCAAATATTGCAATGGGCTCATTTATTTAGCCCTATTAGCTATGGTGAAGATGGTTTATTTTGTTTTCTGGTAATTTTTGTAATTTTTGTAATTTTTGAATTGACCTCACATTATAATGTCCTTCCTAGGGTCAAAGTTGACCAGCAATCCCAGGCATACCTGTATTGATGTCACTTCCTGCCCACCTTGTACATAGCCACCATCTTTTCAAACTAATATTGCTAGCCATTAACACTGAAGAAGGAACACCTGTTCCGAAACATGTCTGTTGTATTCGGCTGCGATTAAAAAGTGGTCTTAAAGATGCAATGAGGATAAAGGACCAAGTCGAAGACATGCGCAAACCTCTGCTAACAACATCAAGTTAATACAAAAGGGAAAAGTCATGAATATCATGTATACAACAGTAGCGGCCCGTACATTCTTCTCCATGGGGGGGCGCTATACAAAACATTTTGCAAACATGTACCACGCATTGGCGAATATTTAATTGGGTACAACTGTCACCATTGCCATCAATCAATTATGATCACAGTCAGTCAAATGCAGCCAATATGCCCTACACAATCAGAGATAGTGAGAGAGAGAGAGAGAGAGAGAGAGAGAGAGAGAGAGAGAGAGAGAGAGAGAGAGAGAGAGAGAGAGAGAGGGAGAGGGAGAGAGAGAGAGAGGGAGAGGGAGAGAGAGCGAGCGAGTGAGTGAGCGAGAGAGAGAGAGATATCGCAACTCTACCTTGTTGTTGTTAAGTTGAAACGCACAGTGGTCCAGCAGGCAGAAGGGCTTAATAAAGTATATCCACTCCACTGTCCAGACTGTGTTGATGTCCATGCATGTCCACACTGCAATCCATATATAGCTTCTTGTTAGCCAAGTTAGCCAACAAGTACTGTGTGAGTGACGAGCTGTGTCTTTGCCCATTTCCTTGTCAAACTATACCTGACATTCTATCGCCCTGCTCTAAGACAAACTCTAACCATAACCAACTTTGAAAGAGTGCCTAAGCTTAACCGTCGAAAGAACTTGCCGTCACGCTCTAAGACAAATAGCTGCATCTCACAACAACACAAGTTACACAACAGAAACTGACGTCGGCCAATCAGAGAGCGTCTCCGCGAAATGCGGCTACGGAAATTATAGAGGCTGCTGGCTTAGACCGCTTCAAATCGCACCCGGCTTCCATCATAAACATCATATTTCAACGCACAACGCGTTACGCACTGATTGGCTGCGACGGATACAGCGATGAAACAGTGCACGGCGTGCACGCACACTCAGAGCGCTATTGCGTCTAGCCCGAGACGAGAGAAATACGGCTAGGAGAAATGCGGCTACAGACAGTGAGTCACTTCCTGTTCAGGAAAACGATTATTTATATTTTGATATATTAACGTTATATTGTGCATTGGAAACACAAACATACTTAAAATGAGTAAATATTTTTTAAACATGTTTATATTATTTATAGGGCTATAAAACAAAAAACAAAACAAAAATATTTCTTGTTCTTCTCTCTTTTAACCAGGGTTAAGCAGGGGGGTCGGCACCCGAGCGCCCCTAGTGGCCAGCCGCCACTGGTATACAAGCATATATGTAGAAGGTGGGTTATTGAAGGTTCATGTAAATTATGTTATGGGGAATGTGACCTTAATTGGATGAGGGTTATAAATATTTATATGTACGCAAACACACTCAGACAACCCAGATCTGCACCCCTATGCTTTGAAACTTTGTAACTACAGGCCCAGTTTCCTATCCTCCCTGCAATGCCCCATGTTCTGTCCCTAACGACTGAGGTTGATTTAATTGTCAAGTGAATAAACAGCTTGTGCACTGCAGGGGTCCAAAATCTACTTGAGCTGTTTATTCATTCGCTGTTTATTCTAGTTTAATTTTCTCACTTTGGGCTCAGTACCTGCCCTCTTTGGTTTGGATGTGCGTGCATGCGTGTTGATTTAATTGTTACATTATTATTTAATATACATGAATTTAAAGATCTAAACCCAGGTGACAAGGACTATTGATCCCCTCAAACAAAGAACTAACTGAACCTTCAAGTTCCTTTTATTGCCACACGGCCAGGCCGGTGGAATTTTTTGAACAGCAGTTATATTTGCAGTTGTAAAGTCAATCCTAAGTGAATGTGATACACCACCCAAAAGCACTTAACCTCTACGGTCTCTAGCTCTGAAATCCATGGTTTCTAGGACCTAGATGAAATAACAAGGGGTATTCTTTGCTTTAGTATACAGTACTTAAATGCTGCAGTTAACAGTTAACTGCCATGAAATAACAAGGGACATTTCTTGCTTTACAATATGGTGTTTAAATGTGGCAGTTAACAGTTAACTACCATGAAACAACATGTTGAAGTACTCAGCCTTCTGTGGTGGAAAATCAAACCATAACAGTTCTGTTCCGTTAGGGGCTCTGCTTGGCATCACACTGCACTCCCTCGTGTATGTGCACGCGCACTGAATAAATTCCACAAATGTACCTTTAATACCAGTATTAGTCTGACCACACCCCTCATCAGCTTACCTTCATAAGCAGGTGTGTGGTCACCTGCTCTCCTCCTTCTCGCTTTCACCACAAGGAAGTGCCTCGGTAGTACCCCACTTGACGTGTTGTTAGTTGACGTGGAGAAAAATATTGTTTACAAGGAGGAGATACGTTGACATCATATCTTTATTTTCTCTCTCACTATTTTCGAGAAAATACGGCGATATTGTCTTCGTACTGGAGTGTCTGGAAGATGATGATCATTCTAAAAACCCTCCACCGGTTTTCGTATTGGGAGCACGCCGCTGCATGCTTCTCAACTGCAGTTCCTTGCTGTGTTTGTTGGGGTGAAACCTGTCAGGCCACAGCTGAACTGTCGGACGCGCCGCTGTTGTGAGAAGCGGTGGGTTTCAGGTTGGGTGAGTACTGTTGCTGGCGGGCTTCACTTGTCTGTTAGTGCTATGGGGGCTACTTGACAATGTTTATGGAAACCGGCCCCAGGCTAGGGTCCTTTGTTCAGCCACCTAGGCGACAGAAGGCCTTGGTCTGAAGACCATTGTAGTTTTAACTAGTGGGCCGCGACCATTAACACTGGTGATCCCTGTGTGTTCTGGACGAGTGGATATCTCTCTGTCCCGTGTTTAAGCCCCTTCTTTCATATCCAAATGAGAGTATTCCTTCACGAGGAGATATGTGCATGGATGTGCGATAGCGGCAGATCCATGTTCAAGTCAGCTACACAGGCCAGTTTGGTATTGTGCTGATTCCGTCGGGTGTTGGTAAAATCACCGTTGTAAAGCAGTGTTGACATCTTGTTTCTCTTTTCTCTTAAAAAGTGAGGAGAGGTTCAGAACGGCGGCCTGTCTGGGTGAGTGTTATGTCATTGTTTACATGTTCAGGTGATAGCTGCTTAGCTTACGGTTAGCCAGTCAGCTGTTAGCTGCTGCGTTAGCCTGCTGGGATCGCTGCATGGCCTACTTAGGTTGGGCCTACTGTTAGCCAGTCAGCTGTTAGCTGCGGCGCTAGCATGTCGTGATCACTAGGTAACGTTAGCTTGCGGCTATAGGCCAAGGCCTGGCGCGGGGTAGCTTTAGCTCCTCGCACGCTGCCGCGAGCTCGCTTCTGGTCGCGTGCGCCGTTAGCTCGGCGTCTCGCGAGCAGGGGCAGTAGCGCCCGAACGGTTGGAGCGGCCGTTAGCTTAATGCTACTCTGTTGAATGTGCTTTGATTTTAACATGTTTTACACTCTTGACTACGACGTCATCCTTGACAGGGGATGTTCGTCGACCCTGCCCTGAGCCTGGACGGCAAGGTTGCGTCAACAAAGAGGACTGTAGTGCGGGTTGGAGCGGCGACGCTGCCCAGTTCGAACAACACAGGAGCGGCTGTGTTGTCTACGGGGTCTTGAGACTGCACTTCGCTGATCTACGTTCCGGGTAGGACAAGGTTTGACCAGACCTTATAACACGTCTTCTGGTTTTACTTTTCTAGATGTTTTGTGAATAACGATGTTTTTCCCAAAACGTGTGTTGCTGCAATGCATTTAGGATACGACGCGAGTTATGTGTGGACTGTTTTTGTCACTGGCAGTTAGCTTCTCCGTGCAAATCGGGTTGTTGTTACAGATGTGAAAATGATCTGGTTGTTGTGTGAGAAACATCATGGTGTTTATATGTACCGTGTACTCACAACTAAGGTAACTAACCTATGAAGCTATGCTTAGTGACAAGTGAGTAAAAGAATGTTCTTTTCTCAGCCTGTGATGACAATGAACAGTGTGTTCACATATTAACAGGTTTTCCTGTTTTGACTGGCCGTATTGAGGGTAAAATAAGAGGATTGTGTTTCCCCCCGGTTCCCTGGGGACTTTTTCATCCTCCTATCAGACATGTTGTGCACTAAAATTGTGTCTTTTGTGTGGTAGGGATGCGATGTAACCCTTAGCTTGATTGCTGAGGTTGTGCTAAAACTGCTGGAGAAACTTTATTTTCCTAAAAGAAAAGATGGTTTGGTCGCTGTCGTGTGTGCTTAGCAAGGCCTGTGGCCGATACTAATCGAGAATTATGTATTCTCTCATTGTGAAAAACGCACACTCAGAGCGCTATTGCGTCTAGCCCGAGACGAGAGAAATACGGCTAGGAGAAATGCGGCTACAGACAGTGAGTCACTTCCTGTTCAGGAAAACGATTATTTATATTTTGATATATTAACGTTATATTGTGCATTGGAAACACAAACATACTTAAAATGAGTAAATATTTTTTAAACATGTTTATATTATTTATAGGGCTATAAAACAAAAAACAAAACAAAAATATTTCTTGTTCTTCTCTCTTTTAACCAGGGTTAAGCAGGGGGGTCGGCACCCGAGCGCCCCTAGTGGCCAGCCGCCACTGGTATACAAGCATATATGTAGAAGGTGGGTTATTGAAGGTTCATGTAAATTATGTTATGGGGAATGTGACCTTAATTGGATGAGGGTTATAAATATTTATATGTACGCAAACACACTCAGACAACCCAGATCTGCACCCCTATGCTTTGAAACTTTGTAACTACAGGCCCAGTTTCCTATCCTCCCTGCAATGCCCCATGTTCTGTCCCTAACGACTGAGGTTGATTTAATTGTCAAGTGAATAAACAGCTTGTGCACTGCAGGGGTCCAAAATCTACTTGAGCTGTTTATTCATTCGCTGTTTATTCTAGTTTAATTTTCTCACTTTGGGCTCAGTACCTGCCCTCTTTGGTTTGGATGTGCGTGCATGCGTGTTGATTTAATTGTTACATTATTATTTAATATACATGAATTTAAAGATCTAAACCCAGGTGACAAGGACTATTGATCCCCTCAAACAAAGAACTAACTGAACCTTCAAGTTCCTTTTATTGCCACACGGCCAGGCCGGTGGAATTTTTTGAACAGCAGTTATATTTGCAGTTGTAAAGTCAATCCTAAGTGAATGTGATACACCACCCAAAAGCACTTAACCTCTACGGTCTCTAGCTCTGAAATCCATGGTTTCTAGGACCTAGATGAAATAACAAGGGGTATTCTTTGCTTTAGTATACAGTACTTAAATGCTGCAGTTAACAGTTAACTGCCATGAAATAACAAGGGACATTTCTTGCTTTACAATATGGTGTTTAAATGTGGCAGTTAACAGTTAACTACCATGAAACAACATGTTGAAGTACTCAGCCTTCTGTGGTGGAAAATCAAACCATAACAGTTCTGTTCCGTTAGGGGCTCTGCTTGGCATCACACTGCACTCCCTCGTGTATGTGCACGCGCACTGAATAAATTCCACAAATGTACCTTTAATACCAGTATTAGTCTGACCACACCCCTCATCAGCTTACCTTCATAAGCAGGTGTGTGGTCACCTGCTCTCCTCCTTCTCGCTTTCACCACAAGGAAGTGCCTCGGTAGTACCCCACTTGACGTGTTGTTAGTTGACGTGGAGAAAAATATTGTTTACAAGGAGGAGATACGTTGACATCATATCTTTATTTTCTCTCTCACTATTTTCGAGAAAATACGGCGATATTGTCTTCGTACTGGAGTGTCTGGAAGATGATGATCATTCTAAAAACCCTCCACCGGTTTTCGTATTGGGAGCACGCCGCTGCATGCTTCTCAACTGCAGTTCCTTGCTGTGTTTGTTGGGGTGAAACCTGTCAGGCCACAGCTGAACTGTCGGACGCGCCGCTGTTGTGAGAAGCGGTGGGTTTCAGGTTGGGTGAGTACTGTTGCTGGCGGGCTTCACTTGTCTGTTAGTGCTATGGGGGCTACTTGACAATGTTTATGGAAACCGGCCCCAGGCTAGGGTCCTTTGTTCAGCCACCTAGGCGACAGAAGGCCTTGGTCTGAAGACCATTGTAGTTTTAACTAGTGGGCCGCGACCATTAACACTGGTGATCCCTGTGTGTTCTGGACGAGTGGATATCTCTCTGTCCCGTGTTTAAGCCCCTTCTTTCATATCCAAATGAGAGTATTCCTTCACGAGGAGATATGTGCATGGATGTGCGATAGCGGCAGATCCATGTTCAAGTCAGCTACACAGGCCAGTTTGGTATTGTGCTGATTCCGTCGGGTGTTGGTAAAATCACCGTTGTAAAGCAGTGTTGACATCTTGTTTCTCTTTTCTCTTAAAAAGTGAGGAGAGGTTCAGAACGGCGGCCTGTCTGGGTGAGTGTTATGTCATTGTTTACATGTTCAGGTGATAGCTGCTTAGCTTACGGTTAGCCAGTCAGCTGTTAGCTGCTGCGTTAGCCTGCTGGGATCGCTGCATGGCCTACTTAGGTTGGGCCTACTGTTAGCCAGTCAGCTGTTAGCTGCGGCGCTAGCATGTCGTGATCACTAGGTAACGTTAGCTTGCGGCTATAGGCCAAGGCCTGGCGCGGGGTAGCTTTAGCTCCTCGCACGCTGCCGCGAGCTCGCTTCTGGTCGCGTGCGCCGTTAGCTCGGCGTCTCGCGAGCAGGGGCAGTAGCGCCCGAACGGTTGGAGCGGCCGTTAGCTTAATGCTACTCTGTTGAATGTGCTTTGATTTTAACATGTTTTACACTCTTGACTACGACGTCATCCTTGACAGGGGATGTTCGTCGACCCTGCCCTGAGCCTGGACGGCAAGGTTGCGTCAACAAAGAGGACTGTAGTGCGGGTTGGAGCGGCGACGCTGCCCAGTTCGAACAACACAGGAGCGGCTGTGTTGTCTACGGGGTCTTGAGACTGCACTTCGCTGATCTACGTTCCGGGTAGGACAAGGTTTGACCAGACCTTATAACACGTCTTCTGGTTTTACTTTTCTAGATGTTTTGTGAATAACGATGTTTTTCCCAAAACGTGTGTTGCTGCAATGCATTTAGGATACGACGCGAGTTATGTGTGGACTGTTTTTGTCACTGGCAGTTAGCTTCTCCGTGCAAATCGGGTTGTTGTTACAGATGTGAAAATGATCTGGTTGTTGTGTGAGAAACATCATGGTGTTTATATGTACCGTGTACTCACAACTAAGGTAACTAACCTATGAAGCTATGCTTAGTGACAAGTGAGTAAAAGAATGTTCTTTTCTCAGCCTGTGATGACAATGAACAGTGTGTTCACATATTAACAGGTTTTCCTGTTTTGACTGGCCGTATTGAGGGTAAAATAAGAGGATTGTGTTTCCCCCCGGTTCCCTGGGGACTTTTTCATCCTCCTATCAGACATGTTGTGCACTAAAATTGTGTCTTTTGTGTGGTAGGGATGCGATGTAACCCTTAGCTTGATTGCTGAGGTTGTGCTAAAACTGCTGGAGAAACTTTATTTTCCTAAAAGAAAAGATGGTTTGGTCGCTGTCGTGTGTGCTTAGCAAGGCCTGTGGCCGATACTAATCGAGAATTATGTATTCTCTCATTGTGAAAAACGGCGTTCCTCTGTAGAGTGTTTTTGCCATTTTTTGTAGGTGATGATGGGTTGTGTGTGTCATGTGACCTACAACTGGGTTGGACTGGCCACAGAAGCACATGTGTATGTTGGACCGGGGCTCTTAGAGCCCTCTCTATTCTGTGTTTTTTCCTTAGTAAAAATCAGATAGCAGGTTAGCTCATGCGCTGTGTGGAGCTGTCAAACGCTTCATAGAGCTGACTATGACTGTGTCATATTCTCTTTTTGTCATTACATCGTATCATGGGTGTGGGGTCGTAAAGGGGTGAACTGGTAACCTTTCCTCTCCCCCTTGTTTCTGTCGGTCAGGGGTACACCCCCTGTCCTTCAAGGTTCCCGTCACGTGGCGGTTCGGCACGTTACGGGGGGGGGGGGGGGGAGTTTCCTGGTCCCACGGCCTGGTATATTGGGCGTGTGCACCGCAGGAATTCCCCCGCCATAGAGTACGTCACCGTGCGCGTCTCTGTTGGTAGGACTTCCGTGTGCTGTTCAGGTCCATGTGATGGATCTGTTTCAGGGGGGTGGTCAGGGCTCCTCCTCACCAAGCGCCTATTCGGGCCTTCTGTGAGTTCGGACTCCTTCTTCCATGTGAGGGAGCCTCCATCAGAGTACAGAGCCTTCCTCCTCAGATTGTCAAAGTGAGTGGACCCTCTAGAAGGTGTCCTATTCTATTGTATGTGTATTCGATTCAATTCGATTGTTGAGTGTGTATGGGTTCAGTGCCTCTTCCCCGGAGAGCCCTAAAACCAATTTTTTACATGGCTCAAGGTGCAATATATTCTTTTCAATCTGTACAGCTCGCGTGGGAAGTCTCTCTGGGGATCCCCGTCTCCTTCCTATGGGAGGGTGGTGGGATGTAAAAATGTGAAACAATTTTACCCCTGGCTGTGTAGACTGGGATACATACTGTTGATGCTTCCTTCTTTTCTATTCAAAAAGTGTTGGAGTTAGGAAGTGTCACACCCCTCTTGTCGTTCCCCTGGGCGCCTTGGGGATTCAATGACAGGTCTAAATAGCCTGTTCATTGATGGGGGTGTGTCCCGACGCACGTATAGTGCTAGCTCGCTGTAAACAGGCGACTGACTGGCACGCCTTGGTTGTTTGTGGTTGAAACAGCGTTTTTATAAAGCAACTGAGATGGGGGTTTTTCCTCTTCCGACGACCAAATCCCACGACCTGGGTTGGTTTTTTCGACGGATTCTCGTTCATGTCTGGGGGATGATGACGGGATGGATCTGAACATATGTAGAGGGGTCTCACGCCCTTGGGGTGGGCCACCAGGCGCGGTTCGGCCGAACGTCTGGGTGGCGCCTTCTTTTCATGTTAGGATCGACACGCATATCTGCCCTTTCTCCTGGAGTAGGCATGTCGGCGTGGTTAGGGCACGGGACTGGTTCTGGTCACGCTGGTCCGGATCAGTTGAACCCGTTGTCCGCCGGGGATGCAGATCTGCTGTTCTGGTACCCTGAGGGACTTGGGCTTTTTCCAGGGGGAAAAATGCCAGGTCGGTCCGGGTGTCACAGGGTTAGGCGCTATGGAGACCCTGGTTGGGTACGTTTTTACTCAGCACTGTCGTAATGGCTTACGGCCATGCCAACCTGTACACGCTCGATCTCGGCGGATCTCGGCCGCTACACAGGTTGGTCCTGGTTAGTACTTGGTTGGGAGACCGCCTGGGAATACCAAGTACGGTGTGCTTAGGGGCTGGTTCTCCATTCTTTTTCGCTCCTCTCTCACGCATGGCGAAGAGGGGCCTGTTGGGGTGGTCTTTGACCTCCTCTGGTGACCCTGTGCTTCCCGTATCGCCAGGCCCGGTCTGAGGTAATGTTCGTCGACCCGTAGGCCTGGGTTAACCCTTTTTTGAAAACTGGGACACTTGTACTGCGGTATAGCCGGTGTATACCCGCAGGTGTGTTTTGGAGTTTTTTCTTGAGGGGTTATATGTGAGGTTTTGCCCGCTGCTCACCACCTTTTCTCTGTTTCTTTAAGCCTATACTGTTTATTTTCCCTTCTCACTCACTCTCTCTAGCCCCCACCCTCTCGTTCTTTACCCTCAGTGGCCACACCTGTTCGATTATCTATTATCTCTCGCACCTGTGGTGGCAGGCTAATTAGTCCCCCTGTGGGCTTTAAATACCAGGGCGCTTCCCCTCGTTTCGGCGTGGGGTCGTGTTGTATACTTGTATACTAGACTCTTTCGGGAGATCCTCTGTCTGCCTATGCTGTTCCATTCTCCGGCGTCGAGATGTTTGCTCCAGCCTTCGCCAGCTGTCGCCGTTGCCTGTGGGGGAGACTGGTCTGCGCTCCCTGTACTTCCACGGGAGGCACCCCAGCGTTCCACTGCAGACCCCCGCGCAGCTGTTCGTCCTGACGCACATCCAGACCAGCGCAGACGCTCTCCAGTCCTCAGCGCGCAACGCGCATCTTCCAAGGACGCTCGAGCTTGGCACGCTCTCCAGACCAGCGCGCAACGCGCATCTTCCAGACCCTCGAGCTTGGCACGCTCTCCAGACCTCAGCGCGCAGACGCGCATCTTCCAGACCCTCGAGCTTGGCACGCTCTCCAGACCTCAGCGCGCAGACGCGCATCTACCAGACCTTCGAGCTTGGCACGCTCTCCAGACCAGCGCAGACGCGCATCTTCCAGACCTTCGATCTTGGCACGGTCTCCAGACCTCAGCGCGCCGACGCGCATCTCCTAGACCTTCGAGCTTGGCACGCTCTCCCGACCAGCGCGCAGACGCGCATCTCCTAGACCTTCGAGCTTGGCACGCTCTCCAGACCAGTGCGCAACGCGCATCTTCTAGACCTTCGAGCTTGGCACGCTCTCCCGACCAGCGCGCAGACGCGCATCTCCTAGACCTTCGAGCTTGGCACGCTCTCCCGACCAGCGCGCAGACGCGCATCTCCTAGACCTTCGAGCTTGGCACGCTCTCCCGACCAGCGCGCAGACGCGCATCTCCTAGACCTTCGAGCTTGGCACGCTCTCCCGACCAGCGCGCAGACGCGCATCTACTAGACCTTCGAGCTTGGCACGCTCTCCCGACCAGCGCGCAGACGCGCATCTCCTAGACCTTCGAGCTTGGCACGCTCTCCAGACCAGCGCGCAGGAGCGCATCTTCCAGACCTTCGTGCTTGGCACACTCCAAGTTGTGGCGCACCACTCTGTCCTCGGCTCGGACAGCCGGCTTCCCGGTGGCGACACCCTCGCCACCGCCGCCTGTTCCAGCGCCACTCTGTTCCTCGGCTCCGACAGTCGGCTACCCGGTGACGATACCCTCGCCACCGCCGCCTGTTCCAGCACCACTCTGTTCTCGGCTCGGACAGCCAGCTACCCGGTGGCGACACCCTCGCCGCCGCTGCTGTTCCTGCACCATTACGCATACGTCTGGGTGAGTTTTGACTGTCTAGATCATCTCCGTTTTCGTGTGTTTCTAACACTAAAGAATTACCACCTTTTAATCTGACAGTCACTCACCCAGCGTTGTGCCTCTGTTTGTTTCACTTGGATATTATTTTGGACGTTACATCTCCCACTGTGTGTTTGTTCACACCAAGGATAGTATTCTCTTTGTATTTGTTTTGGTACTTTGCTCTTTGTGTATTTTTCACGAAGATAGTTTTACTTTGTTTAACTTTGGTATTTGGACTGGTCACCTCTCCTGCATCTGCTCTGCTTTTCCCCTTTGTACATTAACCCTCTCCTCTCTCCCTCTCGGCCGCCGTTACCCACCTCGGAGATCTGCCGAGAGTTCTGCAGAGCGGCCCAGGTTTTCCCACCAGTCCTCCCAGTCCTCCCTGTCCCCAGCCCGCCTCTGCGGGCCTCTGTCCCTAGTTTCTCCCCTCCCTAGTCCTCTATCCCTAGTTCTCCTAGTCCCTAGTCCTCTATCCCTAGCTCTCCTAGTCCCTAGTCCTCTGTCCCTAGTTCTCCTTGTCCCTAGTTCTCCTAGTCTCTAGTTCCTCTGTCCCTAGGCGTTCCCTTATACCTTCCCTTAGTGTTCCCTTTTCCTGCCCGCCTCTTAAAGGCACTTTACCTTCCCCTCTTGTGTTATTCCGGTGTTTTGTGTTTTCTCCCTTAAAGGGACAGTGCCCTTTTTCCCTGTTCTCAATAAATATCTGTTTCTTGGCAAACCATCATACCTGTCTTGTGTTGTGCGATTGGGGTCGGTTACAAACCATAACATTATAGGAACAACCACCGCATTGGGTAACGCCAAGGTGGTTGATTCCCTGGTGTGTTGGAGCAGTGTCAACTCTCGGGTTCACCGGTTGAGGGTGCCCCTGCACGTTCATGACGTCTGCCAATCGTGTCAGCCTTCTCTGCCTCAACCCCTCTGGGTGGGGGTTTTTAAATGGAGGCTTGGTCATGCAACGACGCCAGCATACGCCCCTTCCGCCGGGGCGGCTGTGTTCAGCTGTCCCCTCTGGCGCCTGTCTCGTCCGCAGTCTCCAGGCTAGGGTTAACAGCCTGTTGCCTGGTTTTTCCCTGGTGCGCTGCCTGCTTCCGTTGGTTAACCTTTTTTGTGTGCTTACGGCCATGCTGACTGCCTGTTCTGCAGGGTCAGTGTGCCAGGCGGTGTACTATTGGGGGGACAGGGCCCGCTCGGCTTACGGCCATACCAACCTGAACACGCCCGATCTCGTCCGATCTCGGAAGCTAAGCAGGTTCTGGTCTGGTTAGTACTTGGATGGGATACCGCCTGGGAATACCAGGTGCAGTAACTGAGGGGCCTTTGTCCGAATACGCTGGCGATGTGGGGGGCGGGGCACTACGTGCCCACCTGGTGGGGTCTTGATGCTGGCATCATGGACTTCTCCGGGCCCCCATTCCAGGGAGTCCAGTCCTTTTGGTGGGTCTGGGTCTTCCTTCGCGCTCCGCTGCTACGGCCTTGCCACGGGGTTGGGTTTGCCCTTGACCCCGTGATTCTGGGGGCAGTAACGAGGTTGTTCCTCCGTTCGTTCCCGGGTGGCATGCGGGTTGTGCGTGGGT
This sequence comes from Notolepis coatsorum, assembly GCF_963971535.1. NCBI lineage: Eukaryota > Metazoa > Chordata > Actinopteri > Aulopiformes > Paralepididae > Notolepis > Notolepis coatsorum. The sequence goes on along the minus strand of NC_140170.1, from coordinate 125,955,407 downwards.
GTAGTCGTGGGGTCAAGCCACGGTCTGCTCACCCTGTGCGTTGAGTTGCTTGAGTGCCTCTTCGCGCGGTCGGGTCCGTCGCCCTCTCGGTAGACCTCTAATAGGGAGGGTGCCCTCCATTAGGGGGGGTCGGGGGGGCTCGGCCCTCCCTGTTCTGTTGGTTGTAGGGGGCCTTCAGCGGGGTGTATTTGTCAGCCAGCGGCTCTGCTTGTCCTCCCTTTGTGCAGTGTGATGCCAAGCAGAGCCCCTAACGGAACAGAACGTTAGGTTATGGCTATAACCAAGTTCTGTTAGTTAGGGGTGACGCTTGGCATCAGACGGCCGCTGCAGCCCTTGACCTCACCTTGTGGTGAAAGCTTGGGAAGGAGGAGAGCAGGTGACCACACACCTGCTTATGAAAGTAAGCTGATGAGGGGTGTGGTCAGACTAATACTGGTATTAAAGGTACATTTGTGGAATTTATTCAGTGCGCGTGCACATACGGGAGGGAGTGCAGTGTGATGCCAAGCGTCACCCCTAACTAACAGAACTTGGTTATAGCCATAACCTAACGTTATGAAATGTACTTATGAATAATAGAGATACATGAATACTCTGGTTTAAATAATAATGATATAGACTATGTGTTTATGTAAGCCTGGCGACATGTTCAGCTGTAGATGTGGATGTTCCAAAGTCCACGTATGATTAACATGACACAATGTCAAAATGTTTGATTAAGAACGTAAAGCTCTATGTTGGCTTTATCCATTTGGTTAAAGTCACACTATGTACACAGTCATGGTAAATAAGATGATGGGAGAAAGTTCATAGACAGAGCTACCAACCACCAATGGCAGAGAGGGAGGTGATGCCATTGTGTGTTCACAGATGGAATGTGTATAAAAGCGGTGATACTTCAGTCTTCTTATTACGTGTTCATTATGGAAACCTTTCATCCCTCTATTTAATTTTCATTAACTACACTTCATTAACTACACTTCATCGTTTGGGAAATTGTCCATATGTCCCCTTAACTACCGGGTAAGTACTGATGTAGACTTGGTAACGATAGGGTAGTTACAGCTGCGTAGCTCAGAGTAGACATATTTCGACCATAGTAGTACTTGGTAGGTACTAGGACATTATCGGACTGTGTAGGTACCAGTAGTTATATACTGTAGTACATTCTGGGAAGTGCTGCTGTAACACCTGTTTAGTTCTGACTAAACATTTGGCCATCTCAATAGGTAAGCACTGGTATGGACTGTGTACATAGGTACCAGTAGCTCAGCCCAATTTTGCTTAAAATATGTAAATAAAATACTAATCGACCACAGGAAACAGGTACACATGTACAATGTGTATGTATTACAAATAAGTACATATATTACACATGCAAAAAACCTTTAATGTTTTCAGAAAATGAAACGTTTCCACTCGCATGGGAGGCAAGTGACTTTCTCTCAAGACACACTTTTTGATAGACTTGCCCAAACCCTAACCATAACCTTAATCACACGGTTACCTTAAACGAACCATAACCCTAACCTTAACCCTAACTTATATATATATATATATATATATATATATATATATATATATATATATATATATATATATATATATATATATAAATAAGTGTGACGTACGTGGGTTGGTCATTATCATTATTACTGTATTTGGAAGACCATGTGAACATCAGGTTAGTATAATTAGTTATGTTATTTTTGTTTGTGTGATGTGTCATCTTCTAAATCCTGTTTTTCTTTCTCCCTTCCCCAGATACCACTCATCCCCCTGATTGAGCTGATTGCACCTGCTTGATGCACCTGTGGGCAGTCAGTGGAATGAGTGGATATAGTCTGGAAGATGACACACACACGTGGCGCCTCATTTGAATCACTGCCACGTTCCAGAGTGGAGTGAGGAGGTTGCCCTTCTCGCCTAGCTGTAGCTGTGGAGCGATACTGTGTGGCTTGGTGCCATTTACCACTTAGTGTGGATAAATCCTACTGGTTGTGGTGTCCTATGACGGACACGTTGATATTTCGCTAAGTGTTTGTTTGTCTGTATGTATACCTTGTTTGTTCTCCCCTACCCTTTTTCCCATGTGCACCATGGAGGAAGTTTAAATTCCTACCTCCATTAAATATATAATTTACTATTTGGAAAACGTCTTGTGTTGTGTCTTTCTTACCTACCTGGGACATTGTTGTAAAAGCATTTACTGAGAGAGGCTGTTTTTTGTTCATGTGCAGCCGGATCCAGTTATTATTCTGTGTGGTCATCAGACCTTTGTACATGCCATGGGGGCTCGTTAGTTTGCACAATTGTATAGTTCCTTGTTGGTTATGTAACATTGTAACTTGTCAATTGGAGCATGTCAGGTAAGATAGCGTTTTTTCATTGGTAAGTTATATTGTTGTGTTTCCATTGTCCGTGCTACACAGTTTGATTGATGTAAACCGTTCTTGTATGTAATACTCTTAACTAATCTTTTTTCTGCCACATAGGTAACAGGGGGATCACCTGCCTGGTTAGGGGGAGGGGGGCACGAGTCGTAATTCCGGTGGAGCGCGCAATGAAATCGGTAAGCGACTGAAGATATGTGTAGCCTCGTCCCGCTAGGGGAGTAGTTTAGCTGTGGATAGGCTAGAGTTACACAGGTGATCCTAGTTAGGTGGTTAGGACCAACGTTTATTGTTTTTCATGAATGGTAGATGTGGGCATTAAATCAGATTGGTTAAATTGTATACTGCGGAATGTGGCGATTAAATGTGTTACACGCGGATATTGTGGAGTAGGTGAGTGGCTATTTCCTGGTGCCTGTTATTTGTTTGGTGGTATCGCGGGTTGCTACGGGAGCACAGGGTATTTATACGTATATTATTTGTGGCATAGTCGTGTTCTGCAGGGGATATGGCAGCTTTTACTTTGGACGTTTTTTTGGCGGACCCTACAAGGGATCAATTTGATATCTGCACGAAAGCTGAATTGTGTGGTGTCGCCAAGCATTATGGCATTACGGTCCAAAGTTCAAAAAGTAAAGAGGAGGTAAAAGCAATTGTGCTCGCTGGGTTAATAGATAAGAAAATATTCAGTTTGCTCATAGCCGAGGGAAATGACTCAGAGGACGTCACGCACGGCGAGGCGTCTGGCGAGTCTAGCGAGGGAACCGGTGGTGCTATACAGGAACAGAGGGGTAGCAGTGCCAAGGCTGAGGAGATTGACAGTGATAATTCTGTACACTCAGGACGTGCCTCTGTGTCAGAGGAGAGAGCTGCTATGAGAGACAGGCTGGAGAGGAAGGAGGAGAGAGACAGGGAGGAAAGAAAAGAGGAAAGAGAGAGAAAGGAGGAGAGAGACAGTCTGGAGAGGAAGGAGGAGAGAAACAGTCTGGAAAGAGAGAGAAGGGAGGAGAGGGACATGCTGAAGGAGAAGGAGGAGAAGGACAGGGAGCTCCAGTTGGCTATAAGAAGGATGGAGTTGGAGAGTGGTGGCTCTTCCCCCTCTTCAACTGAAGCCTCCCAGGCCTAGGGTGACCAGGTGTCCCCCTTTTGGTTGTACTGTCCCACCATTTGACCAAATGTCCCGCGTCCCTCATATTGAGAGGATGTCCCTCTTTTCGAAGCCAAAAAAAACATGCATCTAAAAGCCCCTCCCTACAGACAGTAAACGTAGCAACCCGCCTCTTGTCCACACACATTGCTCTGATTGGTTATAGTACTTTAGCGTGCTGCTCTGCGAGTTGAACTTGTGACGCTACCTCATATCGCAAATCTGATTGGTAAAAAAAAACACAACAACATTACAAGCGAACTAGTTCAAGATGGAAAGCAGTAAAAAGAAACGGACCTGCAGTTACAACCAAGACTGGCAAACGACACATGACTGGCTGAGGCAGATGGCAAGCAATCCGCAGCAGGCTTTCTGTGTTTTGTGTCATAGTTCGTTTTCAATTGTGCATGGAGGAGAATACGACTTGAAGCGCCACAGTGGACGTGAGTCTCACTTGAAAGTGGCTCACCAAAAAGAAACATCCAGATCTATGGATACGTTTCTTTTTAAACCAAACAATGATAGCCAGACGGACAAGGTCACTGCAGCTGAGATAACAAGTGTCTATCACACAGTACAACACTCCCATTCATACAGGTCAGCCGACTGTGGTATGAAACTAGCTCCTGTCATTTTGCCAGACTCAGATATTGCAAAAAAAATATCGTGTGGTCGTACAAAAGCTACATCCATATTTATGGATGTACTGGCACCTTCCTCAGTGGAGAGTTGTTTGATTGAATTAAAAACCCCAATGGTCCCAGATGACCAAAACACACCATTATTTTCGGTCGCTTCTGATGCTTCCAATCATGGCACCATAAAACTTTTCCCTCTGTCACTGAGATATTGGACACCCAAGCTAGGTTTGAAGAGCCAAATCCTATTTTTGTATTATACTACACTGTTTTCCCTAGTTGTGTGTTAACAGGGAATATCAAACACAAGACATTCCTGTCAAGTGATGACGTTTGAATATTTAAAACAGATGTTAGGTGGTATTTAATTTGTATTTATTTTGATTTAACCTTTAACCTTTGATTTAAATCTATTCAGTGAAGACCATGGCAGTTATTCTAATAAAAAAATTTACATTATCTATCTGTCCCACTTTGTCCCACCAAAATCTTACTGTTGTCCCACTTTGTCCCACCAAAATCTTACTGTTGTCCCACTTTTGGACTTTTTGCATCTGGTCACCCTACCCAGGCCCCTTTTAATATTAGTCAGCATGTTTCTTTAGTTCCCATTTTTCAGGAGTCTGAGGTGGAATCATATATATCTGCTTTTGAGCGTATAGCGTGGGCTTTGCATTGGCCAAGGGACGTGTGGGCGATTTTGTTACAATGCAAACTCACTGGTAGGGCTCAGGAGGCGTGCCAGTCATTATCAATGGATGACAGCTTGGTATATGAGAAAGTGAAGAGTGCTGTCTTGCGTGTATATGAATTGGTGCCGGAAGCGTATAGGCAACGGTTTAGGGCACTAAGTAAATCTCCTTCTCAAACACATGTTGATTTTTCCCGTGAACAGCGGATTCTGTTTAATCGATGGTGTTCGGCGTGTGGGGTGGATGATGTAGCAGCTTTGAGTGAGTTGGTCCTCATTGAGCAATTTAAGACCCGCATGCCCGAGCGCATCGTGTTGTATTTAAATGAACGCAAAGTATCTACTCTCCAGGAAGCTGCAATTTTAGCGGATGAGTTCGCATTGACCAACAAATATGTGGGAATCACACATGTTTCGGTGCGTGATGGTGTGTATGTTGGTGGCGGCTCGTTCTCTCCGTTTCGGGGAGGTGACGAGCGAGCATTCCGACCGCGCTCACCGCCGTCTCAAAAGGCCTTGGGTGACGAGCGAGCATTCCGACCACGCTCACCGCCGTCTGAAGGGGCTACCATTGTGTGCCATTATTGTAAGAAGGAAGGGCATTTTGTGAGGGACTGTCATGCGATCAGGGATCGACAGGAGGCAAGGGAGTCAGCCCAGGAACCGAAAGGGGTGGGGTTGATTGGTACAGTGTCATGTCCTGACCAGAATAGCTCTTTTGAACCCTTTTTGTTTGATGGTTATGTGTCCCTGTCGGGTAAAGCTGGTGACTACCAACGGGTGAGAATACTCCGTGATACAGGAGCCTCTCAATCATTTATCCTGGCTGATGTATTACCATTGGATGTGGACTCCTGTCAGTCGAGTGAATTGGTGAGAGGTATTGACATGGGGTGTGTGCGTGTGCCGTTGCATAAGGTGCATGTACAGTCTGCACTGATCACAGGTTGTTTTCCTGTCGCGGTTCGCCCATGTTTTCCTGTGAAGGGCGTGGATTTCGTCATGGGGAATGATATTGCTGGGGGTAAGGTCGTCCCTGTGTTGGAAATTGAAGACGCTCCATTTACTAACTCATTGTGTGTAGTGGCCAAAATCTTAACAGGTTTGTCCTATAACCTATTTGGATTTTCCTTTCTTGGCCACTTGTAGGGCTGGGAAGCAGTGTCAGACTCGCAGTCGCAGAACAGAAACCACTGCACGTTTTTGTTGTTCTTTTTGCTCTTTTAATGGTCCAGCAAGAACAAAATATGAAAACAATATCATACATAAAAATAAAACAAGAGATCCTAATAATCTCAATAACAAAAAGGTTGCGTCTGCGTTGCGTGTCAATGAGTGGGGCCTGCTGGTGGCTGCAGAGGGGAGGGAGTGGATTAAGTTGTAATAAACAAAAAAAGAGAAAAAAAGAGTACCCTGGCCTGACGATGCTGATGCGCTTGTCTACACGACGAAAAGGTGTACATAGTATGTTAATGTTTTTTGACTGTTCAAATCCCCCAGTAGCGTAACTGTGTCTGGTTTGCTGTTGGGAGATCTTGCAGATCTGATGAGAAACAAAAAGGTTGCGTCTGCGTTGCATGTCAATGACAGTATTGCTGCTGCCTGCTGCCCTGCCGTCACACGCCGCACCTGTGGCTTATAAGTTAGCTCCGCCCCATTCACCTGAGCAAAGCGCCCCACTCACTGCAACAGAGAAATGTATTAATACAGGTTCAGAATTAATCAAAACAAATAAGCTTGAATGCGGCTCTTATACCGGCCCCTAATTGTTCTCTAGGAATCAATTACTCAAACTAAATAAAGAGAGCCGTAAAACTATCAACTAATTAATTTAGAAAAATAAAGTATATACATTACATCCCTTGTTGATGTTGAAAGAAGAACTGTTATTCTCCATTCTTAACCGTATCCTAGGGCCAGAGGTTACTAGCACATAGCCTTAAGGAGGGATCTTTATGATCGCTAGGTCAGTCAAGTCAGAAAAAACTAAAAACTGTAATCCAAAGTGGCAAAGCCAGTTTATGAGTGTATATCTCCATGTATCAGTCTATGGGTGTATGTCTATGTATTAGTCTATGGGTGTATATCTATGCATCAGTCTATGGGTGTACGTCTATGTATTAGTCTATGGGTGTATATCTATGCATCAGTCTATGGGTGTATGTCTATGTATTAGTCTATGGGTGTATATCTATGCATCAGTCTATGGGTGTATGTCTATGTATTGGTCTATGGGTGTATATCTATGCATCAGTCTATGGGATTCAATGAATATGAACATCTGATGTCATCATGGCTCCTCCGCTTCTTGATGAAGTTCACTTTCTGACGTTCTCACAGCTCTCTTTTCTTTTCACCTCTCTTTCCTGTTGAAGGCAAACCTTTTGTCCTTGAGCCGGCCCCGCTTCATCTTCCCTGGACCCCTCTTCGTTTCAATTTGGCCCTTATAGCCACAGGGCATTTCAGAAGTAGTGTCATCGTTTGCTTTGTCCCTAGAGTCAGTTGTGTATGAATCTTCAACTGGCCATTTCGGTTTTAGACTCGCCAGTGCTTCCTTCTTTGATTCTCTTTCAGCTCTGAATTTCTTTCCTGTATCAAAGTTGTCCTTCGATTTTTCCTGGGACACAGGCTTGAAATCCATGTGATGGTCCTCAGAATTGTTGCTTTCAAACTTAATGTTATTGTCTACGTTTCTGTTGCGCCGCCTCTCTCTCTTGGAAGCAACAGAATCGTCTGTTCGCTCTTCTTTCTTTTCCAATTTTCGGTTCAAATCCTTTTGTAGATCTTTCTCTGAAGTGGCAGCTTGTCTGTCCTCTGCTGTGTTTGATTTGTCTCTTGCCAAACTCCCGTTCTGGTTGTCCAATTTTCTTCCGAGAGGTCCGTTCACAGTCCAACCAAACACAGTTTTGACTGCGTATGGACCCTCGTCCACACTCCGTATAACTCGCCAAGGCTCCAATGCCTTGGGAACGTTGGCTCCTATCAACAGGTCAATCACGGAGTCAATCTCAGAAATGTAAACATGTTCCAAGTGAGGCCATTTTTGAAGGTCTTTCTGTCTCGGAATGTTGCCTCTGTGGACTGGCATGCTTTCCTGTGTGTAAATGTCGGGGAGCTCACAAAACATGTCACTGTCTAGTGCAGCCACTTCCAGATCAGAAACAATGTGGCTTCTAACCACTTTCTCCTGGCCCATAGTCCGAAGGAGAATGCTTGTTCTTCTTCCGGTGACGTTCAGCTTGCTCATCAGCCGCTCAGTGCAGAAAGATGCTGAGCTACCGGGATCCAGGAAGGCATAGGTAGTCATTATAATATGTCCTTTTTTAGATTTGACCTGTACTGGTACTATAGGGAGTGTACAGTCCTGCTCACCGGCCCCTGTAAGACCACTGGATTGTACAGAGATCGGAGCACTGCCCATTGCTGTCTCCGACTCTCTTTTGGCTGGCCTTTGGTCTGCTTTCTCTCTTTGGTGGATATGAAGTATGCTAGGGTGCCTAAGATTGCATATTTTGCAATAGAGGCGTTGCCTACATTATTTACTCTGGTGCCCAGTGCACAGACAGGCAAAACACACATTATGATCATTCAAGAAGCCAATCTTCTCACTATGCGCCTTCCTTTCCAATAGAAAGCACATGTCCAATGTGTGCCCACCTCCACAGAAGGCACAGGAGGGTTCACACTCTTTTTCTTTTGGGGAAATAGTGACACCTGTGGCAAAACTGCTGTCGTACACCCTTGGGATCTGTGGTTTAACAGGAAATCTAGTATTTACAGCCACCTTTCCTTTGGCAGCTGAGTGGTCTTGAAGATCGCCAAAAACTGGGTCTGCCAGTATGCGAGCTTGCCTTTCAATGAAACAGACAAGGTCTAAAATCCTTATTCTACGACTGCACCCCTCTTCCAGTGCGTAGGCTGTGCTGCGCCATCTCTCCCGGAGTTTGTACGGTAGCTTAAGCACAATGCCTCTCATGTTGGTCACTGTGTCTAGTTCCTCCAAGTACTCCATTTCCTCCATAGCATTGCAGCAACTCCTTAGAAACATGGCGTAATCCTGCAGCGACCTTGAATCTTCAGTTTTAACTAGGGGCCAGGATAGAGCTTTTTCCAGGTAAGCACAAGAGAGCTTGTATTCGTTCCCAAAGTTTTACTTTAGTAGATCTTTTGCTTTCTGATAGCCTCTGTCTGGAGACATGTATTCACAGCTTTTGACTAGCCGTTGAGCTTGGCCTCTTGTAAACTGTATAAGGAACTGCAACCTGTCTCTGTTGTTGTCTGTTTTGCTCTCAATACAATGCTCAAAAGAGTGAATAAAGGACTTGTATTCCAGAATGTGTCCATCAAAGGGTGGAATATTTCCTTGCGGCAGCGTCGAGAGAAGTTGTTGTTTTACAAGAATCCTCGTCAAGCTGCTTTGATTTTCCAGTATTTTAATCAAGTGGTCATCCTTTGCTATGCTGGACGTAGGGGGGCTTTGTCTTTGTGTCAGAGTTGGCTGTGTGTTTTGGGGCATGACAGGTCGAATATTGTGCACTAGTTGGGGCTGGTGCTGGTCGTAAATGCCATCTTCTGGCTGAGCATCGGGCCAACTGTGAGCATTACCATCATTAACATTAAAAAAGGGCAAGTGATGTGCTCCTGCCTTGCTCCTAACAGCTGGAGCACCTATGTCATATGGATGAATTGAAACATCTGGCTTTGAATATACCAGCGCGGTAGCTGCTGCTTCAGCCCGTGCAGGGCGGCACCTTTTTAATTCAATGTCTTTAAGAAAGTCAATTTTGGCTGTGCTGGCTGCTATTTCTCCTTGTAATTCTAATGTTTCTCTCTTTTTTTTTAACATTTGTTCCTGTTCTTCAATGGCATGTTTTTCTTGTAACATAGAAGCTTTAGCCAATAAGGATTGTCTCTCTGCCTCCGCGTTGATGCGTAATGTTGAGGAAGAGGAGGAGTGGTGGGAGGAAGAGTGAGACCTCGTTGAGCGTGTGTCTGCCATCCTATTTGGATTGCAGTCTTCATTTCGGGCTGCGGCACTGCAGATATACCCTACTCCTTCATTTTCACCTTCGTCAGCTGGCAGACCTTCCACTTGAATCAGGTTGAGTGAATCAGCATTTTCTACGTCGGATATCCACTTTGTAACTTTGGCAAGGAATGAGATTATTTGTGTGGCTCTCGGCTGGTACCATTTCTCATCGTCCTCTTGTCTTGCGCTCATATCCAGCATTTGCGCATATGAGACATGCAAGGCTTCAAAACCATCCGAAAGTCCGTTAAACTTTATCATGTTCCCTTTGACTTCATCCAGGCATTCTTTATCAGACATTAGGCTGTTAACAATGTTCATTCTCCGTGTTAAATGCGAAGCTTTTCCTTGTCTCGATGCGCGCAGCTGCGCCTCATCCATGTCATTAACGGGCAGGTCTGCCTCATCTGAACTCGTCATTTTAATTCAGAATAAACAAATAAATAAATCCAAAAGGTCTTCAACGTGTTTAGAAACAGTGGCTGGTTATTTCATTATGATTGTCTTTCTCAATTGTTTGTTTGGTTACAGCCGCACGCCAGGCCGGCGTTTCCTTGGCTGCTCTTTTTATCCATGATATGTCACCAGCACAAAATAAAATATTCACTGTCCATAAACATCGTTATCAGAGGCAAACGTCCGTTTAGTAATAATCCATGCATTTATTCCAAACGAATAATTATTTTGCAAGCACATACCTCAATTGTTTGCTTGTTTGCTTGTTTACAGCCGTCAGGCCGGCGTTTCCTCTGTTTGTAGCCGCGCATCGGGCCGGCGCTTTTCGTTCCTTTGGACCCGTTTGATCCTCCAATAATCCTTTTTCGTTCCTTCGGATCCCTTTGATCCTCCAATAATCCGTGCTCTTCAATCACAGTTTGTCATTGACTTGCTGTAGTGGCCAAAATCTTAACAGGTTTGTCCTATAACCTATTTGGATTTTGCTTTCTTGGCCACTTGTAGGGCTGGGAAGCAGTGTCAGACTCGCAGTCGCAGAACAGAAACCACTGCACGTTTTTGTTGTTCTTTTTGCTCTTTTAATGGTCCAGCAAGAACAAAATATGAAAACAATATCGTACATAAAAATAAAACAAGAGATCCTAATAATCTCAATAACAAAAAGGTTGCGTCTGCGTTGCGTGTCAATGACAGTATTGCTGCTGCCTGCTGCCCTGCCATCACACGCCGCACCTGTGCCTTATAGCGTTAGCCCCGCCCCATTCACCTGAGCAAAGCGCCCCACTCACTGCAACAGAGAAATGTATTAATACAGGTTCAGAATTAATCAAAACAAATAAGCTTGAATGCGGCTCTTACATTGTGTGATGCATTGATTGATAATCACCCCAATGTTTCTTCTATTTGTGCTGTCACTAGGGCACAGGAGCGGAAGCGAGACCAAGGTCTAGCATTGGGTGACTCTGTCTGTGGTGAGTTTTGCAAATTGGCGGTGGAGCAGCATTTTGAGGCGGGGGATGAGGTGTTTATTGTGCTGCCCACGCCTGGTACTGTGCTCACTGCCCGGTTCTCAGGACCTTATGTGGTAAAGAGAAAGGTGTCTGCCACTAAGTATATGTTGTATACGCCCGAGCGGCGGAGAAGGACACGCTGGTGTCATGTGAATAGGCTGATGAAAAGTACTGCCCGCGTCTCGTCGGAGTTGGGATGTGACAGGGCTGTTGGTTCACATGCTGTGTTGTGTTCTAATGTGCCTTACAGGACGCACAGTGCTGATGTTGGGAGTGCGAACCCCGTTAAGCAGTTCGCGTATCGGTGTCCGGTGGCGATGAGGGAGGTCATGAGGGGAGTGGCTCTGTGCCCCCTGACAAAAATAAAAGGGGGCTAGCTTCACCTGGCCATGGTCCCTGGAGCTCTCCTTGCCTTCTAGCTCCCATGGCTAATGTGTCTCTCCATTTTTTGTACTGCAGGAGGGTGAACGTAATGACGGTGCCTGACTTGTTCCCGTTATGGCCTCGGTATGAGGAATGCACCGGCCACGTTCCGACGGCTGATGCATGTGGTATTGGGAGGTGATATATGGCCTATATGGAGGGTGATGTTTATTTATTTCTGTTCTGTTGGTGCTAATCTGATGTTGGTAGATAGGTAATAATGTTTTGCTAACCCTGCGGGTTCGCTCTTATGGGGGGAGGTGTGACGTACGTGGGTTGGTCATTATCATTATTACTGTATTTGGAAGACCATGTGAACATCAGGTTAGTATAATTAGTTATGTTATTTTTGTTTGTGTGATGTGTCATCTTCTAAATCCTGTTTTTCTTTCTCCCTTCCCCAGATACCACTCATCCCCCTGATTGAGCTGATTGAACCTGCTTGATGCACCTGTGGGCAGTCAGTGGAATGAGTGGATATAGTCTGGAAGATGACACACACACAGGGCGCCTCATTTGAATCACTGCCACGTTCCAGAGTGGAGTGAGGAGGTTGCCCTTCTCGCCTAGCTGTAGCTGTGGAGCGATACTGTGTGGCTTGGTGCCATTTACCACTTGGTGTGGATTAATCCTACTGGTTGTGGTGTCCTATGACGGACACGTTGATATTTCACTAAGTGTTTGTTTGTCTGTATGTATACCTTGTTTGTTCTCCCCTACCCTTTTTCCCATGTGCACCATGGAGGAGGTTTAAATTCCTACCTTCATTAAATATATAATTTACTATTTGGAAAACGTCTTGTGTTGTGTCTTTCTTACCTACCTGGGACATTGTTGTAAAAGCATTTACTGAGAGAGGCTGTTTTTTGTTCATGTGCAGCCGGCTCCAGTTATTATTCTGTGTGGTCATCAGACCTTTGTACATGACAATAAGGCTCATTCGTTTCTGTGCCAATAATGTCATTGTTGTGTTTTTGTCGAAGTTTAAAGTCTAAACGTGAAGCTGTGTGTCCACCAGAGCTCTTTTACAGCAATGGCACATTTTATCATTGTTTTTGTATTGGGAAAAAATTGTCGTTTCTCATTCCTGATAGTGCTCTGGAAATACAAAGTTACAAATGTATAGCTGAACTATTGCATCTAAACCTGTGTGAGCAGTTTGACCTGTTGCAAGTTACTGTCTGCATAATGGTTATGTATACAACTCTTCCAACCATCAAAATGTCTATATGTGATTGTAATTCTCCAAGCAGCTGTTTGTTGCGGTGGGAAGACAGACCTTTACGTGGGGGAAATTCTGTCAAAATGTCCCCCTGCAAAACATGAAGTTCAATTATATAGTCACTTATTGGGTCTGAAGCCCATAAAAGGCAGAGAGTTATCCTCAAGGGGTTGCGATTTCAATATGTACCATATTTTGTCATTCATTGCATGCACTTTATAATGTGAGAGAGAGGGTGTGTGTGTGTATGTGAGAGAGAGGGTGTGTGTGTGTGCGCACGTGCATCCATTAAGCCTGTTTGTGCCTGTGTGCACGTTTTGCAATGGTCATGCTGTCATGCTTAGCTGTCTATAAGGCTGGAGCATTAAAAAGCACAGAGTGAAAAATAGCCCCCAGACACTTCATATACATCACAAGCTGCTGCACTTTGAAGTCAGAGTAGTTGTACTGTGTGCCTGGAATACGTTGAGTTTATGAATTCTTTAGGCTCTCGTGGGCCATGCAGGGATACTCTACAGCAGTGGTTCTCAACTGGTGGGTCGCGACCCAAAAGTGGGTCGCGGGGGCCATTTTGAGTGGGTTGCGGATGTGTAAAAAAAAGAAAAAAAAAAGAAGGAATTAAATAATTTTTTTCTTTTTTGTATACTGTGCTTTTATTTTGAAGGGCATACGTTTCACATGACGCAGCGCACGTGCAGTAGGTTTGCTGGCAGCGTTGTCATGACAGTAACACTAAGTCACATCAGTTAGCGATCATTGATTCGAGCATTTGTAAATGCAAATACAACACAGACTACATTAAATATGGGTTTTCTTACATTGAGGACAAAAGAGAGGGACCAAAACCTCAGTGTGTTGTGTGCAGTGAAGTGCTAGCACATGAAAGCATGAAGCCATCAAAAATGAATATTCTTCATAATACAATGCTGTTCAGTATCCCCTGATACGGTAATCTCTGCATTTTCATGAAACTTGATGAGCATCACCAGTTTAAACTTGTTTAAAAGGCATATATGCCTGTAATTCAAGATAAGTTTGCCTTTTTATTTAAAGGCCAACTTGCAGGTTGTATTTTTGTTCAATAAACAATGTGACTAGGCAAACGCTGACTTTCATGAAGAGGGGAAATTTTTTTATCGAAATTGACCCAGTTTTTGCGTTTTTATCAAACATTTTGTCGACCAAACCACAACCTCCACGCACATATTTTAATCCATGTTTCATAGCGTGCGTGTGTCATCTTAATGATGACGTCACGCAAGGTCCAGGGCAGGAGGGGCTCTGAGAATCACAGGCAGGTAGTGGCAGGAAGCAGAGAGCCTTGCTATTACTAGCCGAGAAGCTACCCAGGTGGCCAAAAAGTTCCGGCCCATTAATGGCCTGTATCTGGCAGGCCGGAAAAAATTAATAGGCCCTAGTCCGGTTGCCAGAATCGGCCAAGTAGGCGGCAATGACTGACTGCCCGATTCCGGCCCGAGTACACTGGGCCAGGTCCGGCAGGCCGGAAGCAGGCCAGGTCCGGAATTGGCGGAATCGGCCAAGTAGGCGGCAATGACTGACTCCCTGCTTCCGGCCTGAGTACTCTGGGCCAGGTCCGGCAGGCCGGAAGCAGGCCAGGTCCGGAATTGGCGGAATCGGCCCAGTAGGCGGCAATGACTGCCCGGAACCGGCCCGAGTACACTGTGCCAGGTCCGGGGTTGCCGGAAGCGGTCAACGTCCGGTTGCCGGAAGCAGCCCAGATGCGGCTCAAACACACAGCGCCAGGTCTGGTTGCCTAAAGCAGCCCAGATGCGGCCCAAACACACTGGGCCAGGTCTGGTTGCCCGAAGCCTAGCCGACACTGCCAATGCAATACTAGTACTACACAGTAAATTCCGCAGAGTACGTTTGACTCAAACTGAGTAAAGAAATTTAAATGTACTCAGTTTGAGTCAAATTTACTTTGCGGAATTTTTTGTGTACCCAGTATTCTGCCAGAGCTACTCCACTATCTGCCTATGACCGTACATTACCGGAAATACAGTAGGACATGGTTGATTAGTAATACAATGCCACATATTTAAGGACCCTTCCCTTTACCAATGGAGTATTGGCATGTCCCTCATTGAAAAATTCAGAAGTTTACATGCTGTCTCCTACCTCACTGAAATATATTCTCAGTGTATGTGCACATTGTACACAATATACATCATTCTGCAGTGAAGCTCAAATATCACATAAAGTAACAATTACCCCCATACATGCTACTTTTTCCAGTTAAAAATGACAACTTGAATAGATATTTAAACATTTATTAACAAAAAATATCACATCCTCCTCTCTGAACCCAACGACAAAGCATCCAATGAAATGAACCCATTGTTCCCCTGCAACAGCTTCTCCCACAGGGGATCTTTGATTAAACACCTGCTATCAGAAGAATATAGACAGTCAGAAAAAAAGTTCACTGTTTACTTAAGTACATTTAAAAGTAGAAACTTTGACTTTTACTCAAGTGTGTACTTTCACTTAAACTTTCATGTTAGTCTAGCTTAGCACAATTTTTTAGGAGAATTAATACAAAAACCGAGTGATATGGCCGTTCAGTTGTAAATGAAAGCCTGCATTTAGTAAGACGTTGTTTATAAATGTCTTTTGGTTTGGTTATGAATGAATGACAGCATCTCTATAGCACAGCTCTATTACTAGGACATAAAGTGCTTTGGAATGACTGCATACATCTTTCACAATGGGTGGCCCCAGCAGGAATCAAACCCCTAACCGTGACAGTGTTAGTGCCATGCTCGGAGTGCCAAGCACAAGACCCCAATGTTATGCGGGGCTCTGCTCATAGGCAGGCGGCTCGTGGCGTGGCTCGTAGTCCTGGTTGTAGAAGCGACCGTCGCCCTCCATGGAGCCCCCCCCTCCTCCCGCGTCACCCCAGCGAGGTGGCGGGTGGCGACCCTGACGGGGTGAGCCATGGTGGGGTGGCGGGGGGCCAGCAGGGGGAGGCCCCTGGCCCTGGGGGGGCTCCGGAGAAAAGCGCCAGGGGGCCGGGCCGGGAGGCAACCCTGGGGCACCCCGGGAGGCGTGGGCATAGCCTTACGGACCGCGGGGGAATAGGTGACGTGGGACCACGGCGTGGCGGGGGTCTGGGGGAGCTGTCACTGGCCCCGGCGAGGCGTGCTGGTCCCCGACGTGGAGGGGACGGGACTTCAACTCACCGAACTACTGCCCTACACGAAAAGTGAAAAAGGCAAATAAAAAGAATGAACCACAAATTCAACGACAGAACGAAGACAGAAGAGAAGAGGATGAGATAGAGAGAGAGAGAGATGGAGAGAGAGAGAAGAGAGAGAGAGAGAAGAGAGAGAGAAGAGAGAGAAGGAAAGCAAGATAACAAAATACAACAAGAGCCACAGTATGGAAGCAAATGAGTGACAGAAGTATTTGAATTTGATCAGACACCGAATTTATAGCATTGAAAATAATTACTTTGAAAACATGTATCTGAATTGAATTCATAGCATTGAAAATAATTACTTTGAAAACATGCATCTGATTTTTGAATTTGATCAGACACCAAATTTATAGCATTGAAAATAATTACTTTGAAAACATGTATCTGAATTTTTTCAGACACAGAATTTATAGCATTGAAAATAATTACTTTGAAAACATGTATCTGAATTTTTCAGACACCGAATTTATAGCATTGAAAATAATTACTTTGAAAATCATGTATCTGAATTTTTTTGCTCCGAATTTACCTATGTGAAATAAACATTCAATGTAAAAAATTCGAATGCATAATAAAATTCAATGTAAAAAATTCAATGCATAATTGCGGTGTATAAAATTCAATGTAAAAAATGTGATGCATAATTGCGGTGTATAAAATTCAATGTAAAAAATCCGATGCATAATTGCGGTGTATAAAATTCGATGTAAAAAACCATCATCCGGGCTACCCAGACAGGATAAGCAATCGAGCCTGGATGCAATCGAATTGACTTCTGGCCTATTACGGCACGGCTTTGTCAGTCATGTGATCACACCAACCCGGGAGAAAGATGGCGGTATATATACATACGTTGGGGAGAGAATATACATACGGTGGGGAGGAGACCTTACATTAGCAGGGGGTGGGTGGGAGAGAAATATACATACGGTGGGGAGAGAACATATACATACGGTGGGGAGGAGACTGTATATTAGGAGGGGGTGGGTGGGAGAGAAATATACATACGGTGGGGAGAGAATATATACATACGGTGGGGAGGAGACTGTACATTAGGAGGGGGTGGGAGAGAATATATACATACGGTGGGGAGGAGACTGTACATCAGGAGGGGGTGGGTGGGAGAGAAATATACATACGGTGGGGAGAGAATATATACATACGGTGGGGAGGAGACTGTATATTAGGAGGGGGTGGGAGAGAAATATACATATGGTGGGGAGAGAATATATACATACGGTGGGGAGGAGACTGTACATTAGGAGGGGGTGGGAGAGAATATATACATACGGTGGGGAGGAGACTGTACATTAGGAGGGGGTGGGAGAGAAATATACATACGGTGGGGAGAGAATATATACATACGGTGGGGAGGAGACTGTACATTAGGAGGGGGTGGGAGAGAAATATACATATGGTGGGGAGAAAATATATACATATGGTGGGGAGAGAATATATACATACGGTGGGGAGGAGACTGTACATTAGGAGGGGGTGGGTGGGTGGGTGGGAGAGAAATATACATATGGTGGGGAGAGAATATACATACGGTGGGGAGGAGACTGTCTATTATATGTATATTTCTCTCCCACCCACCCACTCCTAATGTACAGTCTCCTCCCCACCGTATGTATATATTCTCTCCCCATCATATGTATATATTCTCTCCCCACCGTATGTATATTTCTCTCCCCACCATATGTATATTTCTCTCCCACCCACCCCCTCCTAATGTTTGATCAGACACCGAATTTATAGAATTGAAAATAATTACTTTGAAAACATGTATCTGAATTTTTTCAGACACCGAATTTATAGCATTGAAAATAATTACTTTGAAAACATGTATCTGAATTTTTCAGACACCGAATTTATAGCATTGAAAATAATTACTTTGAAAATCATGTATCTGAATTTTTTTGCTCTGAATTTACCTATGTGAAATAAAAATTCAATGTAAAAAATGCGAATGCATAATAAAATTCAATGTAAAAAATTCGATGCATAATTGCGGTGTATAAAATTCAATGTAAAAAATTCGATGCATAATTGCGGTGTATAAAATTCAATGTAAAACATTCGATGCATAATTGCGGTGTATAAAATTCGATGTAAAAAACCATCATCCGGGCTACCCAGACAGGATAAGCAATCGAGCCTGGATGCAATCGAATTGACTTCTGGCCTATCACGGCACGGCTTTGTCAGTCATGTGATCACACCAACCCGGGAGAAAGATGGCGGTATATATACATATGTTGGGGAGAGAATATACATACGGTGGGGAGGAGACTGTACATTAGGAGGGGGTGGGTGGGAGAGAAATATACATACGGTGGGGAGAGAACATATACATACGGTGGGGAGGAGACTGTATATTAGGAGGGGGTGGGTGGGAGAGAAATATACATACGGTGGGGAGAGAATATATACATACGGTGGGGAGGAGACTGTACATTAGGAGGGGGTGGGAGAGAATATATACATACGGTGGGGAGGAGACTGTACATCAGGAGGGGGTGGGTGGGAGAGAAATATACATACGGTGGGGAGAGAATATATACATACGGTGGGGAGGAGACTGTATATTAGGAGGGGGTGGGAGAGAAATATACATATGGTGGGGAGAGAATATATACATACGGTGGGGAGGAGACTGTACATTAGGAGGGGGTGGGAGAGAATATATACATACGGTGGGGAGGAGACTGTACATTAGGAGGGGGTGGGAGAGAAATATACATACGGTGGGGAGAGAATATATACATACGGTGGGGAGGAGACTGTACATTAGGAGGGGGTGGGAGAGAAATATACATATGGTGGGGAGAAAATATATACATATGGTGGGGAGAGAATATATACATACGGTGGGGAGGAGACTGTACATTAGGAGGGGGTGGGTGGGTGGGTGGGAGAGAAATATGGTGGGGAGAGAATATACATACGGTGGGGAGGAGACTGTCTATTATATGTATATTTCTCTCCCACCCACCCCCTCCTAATGTACAGTCTCCTCCCCACCGTATGTATATATTCTCTCCCCATCATATGTATATATTCTCTCCCCACCGTATGTATATTTCTCTCCCCACCATATGTATATTTCTCTCCCACCCACCCCCTCCTAATGTTTGATCAGACACCGAATTTATAGAATTGAAAATAATTACTTTGAAAACATGTATCTGAATTTTTTCAGACACCGAATTTATAGCATTGAAAATAATTACTTTGAAAACATGTATCTGAATTTTTCAGACACCGAATTTATAGCATTGAAAATAATTACTTTGAAAATCATGTATCTGAATTTTTTTGCTCTGAATTTACCTATGTGAAATAAAAATTCAATGTAAAAAATGCGAATGCATAATAAAATTCAATGTAAAAAATTCGATGCATGGCATTAAAATCCGCACCTATTATATATGAGTACTCGGGATGGTTTAACATTTCTCCTGTTAGTGAAGTGAAGAAACCCACTTCGTACAAATTCGGGGCATATACCGCTGCCAATGCAATTTTCCTGTTATTGTGTATAATCCTAGCTATAGTTATGCGCCCCTCAGCATCCGACCATACCCCTTTCAATTCGATATTTAATTTGCGTCTGACGACTATGGCTACCCCTCTAGTTCTCGTAGCAAAAGAAGAGTGACTAATATTATGGTATATGTTATCCGCTAACGTATTTATGTCTCCCTCTAAAATGTGCGTTTCGCTTAATAGAGCCACGTCCACATGTTCTTTTTTCATCAGTGTAAGCACGCTTTTGCGCTTGTGTTGTTTGTTTATCCCACCGGTGTTCCATACCATTATATTCAAACTAGCCATAGTCTATGCATGTTTTCGTGTAGTTTTTGGTAATGTTTCTGGAGTATGAAGCTACAATAGATGCACATCCAATTAATGAGGTCCCGTTGAGAGCTGAGCTTAAAAACATATATATATACAAATAAAAATCCCCTATTTTCCCCTCACCCAGAAAGTCGAACATGCCTGTGTTCCAAGAACACATCCTCCGCGATTGACTTTCTCCCATGGTCCACCGGATTGCCCAAACTGAGCATTGTAATCCTAATTTTCCTATGCTCATTGCCATAGGATCTAACATTTCCATTCTATTGCAATAGAATGTCGCTTTTGGTCTTGCACCTTCCCTTACTGTAATGAAGTATTGTGATAAATAACCTAAAGATAAAAATAAAAAATAAAAAAAAAAAAAAAAAAGAGAATAAACCTTTATCGACATATTCCTTTGAACCCTTCACCAACGTGTGGGGGAAAAAAAAAGGAAAAGATTGTAGAGCAATATTGACACCTTAATGTGAAGAACATTGGAAAAGAATAATGTAAGTTAAAATTTGCCCAAGGATGGACAAAACTTACCTTTCCTTCTCCAGCGAACAAAAGAATTCATCTAAAGCATTAAAAGATTGGTCGAAATCAACAGGAGTAACTGATTTATGGCGTTCACTTAACCCCATGACCCGCAAGTACTCCTGTCGTTCGGCGAGACACAACACACTATCCAGAATTGATTACGTCTTTGCATCCCCGAGAATATTTGATAAATATGAAGTGGAAATGACACCCAATGCGCTATCAGATCACTGCTACTTAATCCTGAAAGCAACATTTGGTACACTATCTACCCGGGCCCCAAGATGGCGTTTTAATTCGATGCTGCTTAACAACAAGGAATTCATTACACAAATTAAAGAAGCTCTCACAGTATTCCTACAAGATAATGCTAACTCGGTGCAAGATCCCAGAATATTATGGATGTCGGTAAAGAATATGATCAAGGATTTCTCGGATAGATTTACCTCCATATTGCGCAAAAATCAAAACACAAAACTGTCTGAAATGGAAACGCTTTACTCAACGCTTTTTAATTCTTTAAAATACAACAACTCTACTAGACTAGATAACCAAGTTAACATTCTAAAGACAGAGATCAAAGCAATGTACAGACAAAAATCGGAATTGCAAATACGCAGCACTAGACAACAGCAGTACTTCCAAGGTTCTAAACCTAGTCACCTATTAGCCATGCGACTAAGAATTAATGCAAAATGTGCAGATATAACTGCCATTAGGAAACAACAAGCTCTAGTAACAGAACCCAAAATAATAAACGATACATTCAAAGAATTCTACTCCGATTTATATAACTCAGAAACGACCTTTGATCAAGACAAATTAGACACATATCTTAATCAAATTACTCTCCCTAAACTTACGGATGAAGACGCTAAACAGTTAGAAGTACCGATCACATTAGAAGAACTCAAGAAGGCCATATCCGGAATGAAAAACGGCAAAGCTCCGGGAATTGACGGTATCCCATCAGAAATGTACATTTCTTGCTGGGACATATTTGGACCCTTATTACTAAATATGATCTTATACTCAGTCAAAGAGGGAAGCTTCATTGAACACCAAAATACCGCACTCATTTCAGTTCTTCACAAAAAAGACAAAGACCCCACTGAATGCGGTAGTTACCGTCCTTTAAGCCTCCTCGGAACCGATGTCAAACTGTACTCTAAGATATTAGCCATCAGATTGCAAAAGCATATGACGTCTTTAGTTCATCCGGACCAAACAGGCTTCATAAAAGGTCGCCTGATCAATGATAACATAAGGCGAATACTGCACGTACTAGATACAGACAAAGAGGACATCACACCTAAGGCGATACTATCCCTGGATGCTATGAAAGCATTTGACAGGTTGGAATGGCCGTTTCTATGGGCAGTATTGGAAAGGATGGGGTTAGGAAAAGGTTTCATTGATATGATTAAAGTACTATACAAGGACCCATCGGCCAGGATTACAACAGGCACATTCATCTCCGATATCTTTCCGGTATCACGCTCAGCCAGACAAGGTTGCCCTCTTAGTCCCGGACTATTCGATCTATCATTAGAACCTTTAGCACAATTTATAAGACAATCCCAACACATAGAACCAATAGTAATCAAGGGCACACATCATAAAATTAGTTTATATGCGGACGACGTAATATTGTTCATGCAAAACCCCAACAACACATTGCCGCTTATACTCAAGTTGATAGAGAACTTTGGTGATTTATCGGGATTTAAAATAAATTGGCCTAAGTCGGCTTTTCTTCCTCTTAACACCAGTGCAAAAAAAGAGACAACCCTCCCAGGTGCGATACCCATGGTCAAACATTTCAGATGCTTGGGTGTGGAAATATTTCCCACCATAAGACAAACGGTGAAGCACAATTACACAAAAATACAGAACAAAATCAAGGACGACCTGGACAGGTGGGCAAAACTTAAAAACTCAGTACAGGCAAGGGTATCAATAGTTAAGATGGATGTATTACCAAGAATCAATTTCTTCAGCTCAATGCTTCCGTTACCTCCTCCAGAGGGCTACTGGAAAAGATTACAAACCTCCACATACAAATTTATTTGGAATAACAAACCACCTCGCATAAAAAGATCCACCGCACAGAGAAATAAAGCAGACGGTGGCATGGCAGTCCCAGATTTTTTACAATATTTTAATGCCTTCACATTAAGACCATTGAAGAAGATATGGTTTGACCCCGAGGCTTTGGTATCTTGGAGAAAATTAGAAGAAAACATAGTAGCCCCACAGAGATTGAAAGACATAGCATACACTAAACTTTCAATCAAGCATTGTGAGCGAGAATTTGGCCCAATAATAACCCATGCAATCAGGACATGGCGGGAAACACAAAGGAAATTTCCTAACCCTCAAGTATGGCATAATCACACTCCCATATTCAATAACAATGCTCTCTTAATGGGAAAACGACCTATAAGATTCCCTGTATGGGAAGAAAGAGGCATACACTCATTAGGGGATATTTTTAATAACAAGGGCCTCTGTAGTTATGTCGAAATATGCATAAAGTTTAACCTCACCGAGTCCACATGGCTTTTTTACATACAGTTACGACTTTGTATGAGATCTCACAGTGTTCCATTACACATACCAATTGAACACCACAGATACCACAAATTTTTCTATGAAAGAGATACATTGGGAGGTTTTGTATCAGGTTTTTATTATCAATTACTAACGTCCTCGTATGAAACCCTTCAACTAGACAATGTCTGGAGGAGGGATATACCAGACCTGGAAAATGACTTTGATTGGCAAGGAGCCTGGGCAAATGTCTTACATCAAGGAACCCGGATCATCAACAAATCAATCTGAACTATATTCACAGGACATACTTGACTCCTATAAGGCTGTGCAAAATGGGGCTTATACAAGACTCCAAATGCTCCCAATGTACAAATGGGGACGAAGGAACATTTATGCACATGTATTGGGACTGCCCACCAGTTAAGGCATTCTGGAAAGATGTGTCCCAACAATTATCAATACTCGTATTTTGGAATATACCTGTACACCCCGCGGTATTGCTATTGAATGATGTTTTTGAGTTTGCAGTGAATCCACAACTAAAAAGATTGGTTTTATCGGGTATCACAGTAGCTAAAAAACTGATCGCATCACGTTGGTTTCAACCGGAAAAAATTTGCCGGAAAGTGTGGTTTCTTACATATCTCGATGTGATATATCAAGAAATATCTACAGCAAGAATTCTGGGGCTCAATGAATCCAAAATGTCAATGTGGTTAGAAGTGGTGGAGAGAATAAAAGCTAGCCTATAATGGTGATGTTTGGTTAGGAGTGAGGGATAATGGAGGCACTATCCAAGAGGGGGTCCGGGAGGGGGGGGTTTGAGCTGGAGCATATGTGTGTAGGGTTTTAGAAAATAGGTATTAGGGGTATATTATATACTAACATTTATATAATTGTAACTTCGCTGGATATACACTGTATACGGTTAAAATGTTATTATTGACTATTTTTGTTTTATCCTGTTTCTGTACTTGCATATATTTTAACCACCTTTACTGAAAGTTTCATTATACATTGTGTGTTGAGTACTGACTTTTAATAAGTTTTGTTTTGCAATAATAAAAAAAATTAAAAAAAAAAAAAAAAATCGATGCATAATTGCGGTGTATAAAATTCAATGTAAAAAATTCGATGCATAATTGCGGTGTATAAAATTCAATGTAAAACATTCGATGCATAATTGCGGTGTATAAAATTCGATGTAAAAAACCATCATCCGGGCTACCCAGACAGGATAAGCAATCGAGCCTGGATGCAATCGAATTGACTTCTGGCCTATCACGGCACGGCTTTGTCAGTCATGTGATCACACCAACCCGGGAGAAAGATGGCGGTATATATACATACGTTGGGGAGAGAATATACATACGGTGGGGAGGAGACTGTACATTAGGAGGGGG
This sequence comes from Notolepis coatsorum, assembly GCF_963971535.1. Taxonomy (NCBI): domain Eukaryota; kingdom Metazoa; phylum Chordata; class Actinopteri; order Aulopiformes; family Paralepididae; genus Notolepis; species Notolepis coatsorum. The sequence goes on along the minus strand of NC_140170.1, from coordinate 125,930,833 downwards.
TGGGTGGGAGAGAAATATACATACGGTGGGGAGAGAATATATACATACGGTGGGGAGGAGACTGTACATTAGGAGAGGGTGGGAGAGAATATATACATACGGTGGGGAGGAGACTGTACATTAGGAGGGGGTGGGTGGGAGAGAAATATACATACGGTGGGGAGAGAATATATACATACGGTGGGGAGGAGACTGTATATTAGGAGGGGGTGGGAGAGAAATATACATATGGTGGGGAGAGAATATATACATACGGTGGGGAGGAGACTGTACATTAGGAGGGGGTGGGAGAGAATATATACATACGGTGGGGAGGAGACTGTACATTAGGAGGGGGTGGGAGAGAAATATACATACGGTGGGGAGAGAATATATACATATGGTGGGGAGAGAATATATACATACGGTGGGGAGGAGACTGTACATTAGGAGGGGGTGGGTGGGTGGGTGGGAGAGAAATATACATATGGTGGGGAGAGAATATACATACGATGGGGAGGAGACTGTCTATTATATGTATATTTCTCTCCCACCCACCCCCTCCTAATGTACAGTCTCCTCTCCACCGTATGTATATATTCTCTCCCCATCATATGTATATATTCTCTCCCCACCGTATGTATATTTCTCTCCCACCCACCCCCTCCTAATGTACAGTCTCCTCCCCACCGTATGTATATATTCTCTCCCCACCATATGTATATTTCTCTCCCACCCACCCCCTCCTAATGTAGTCTCCTCCCCACCGTATGTATATATTCTCTCCCCACCGTATGTATATATACCGCCATCTTTCTCCCGGGTTGGTGTGATCACATGACTGACAAAGCCGTGCAGTGATAGGCCAGAAGTCAGTTCGATTGCATCCAGGCTCGATTGCTTATCCTGTCTGGGTAGCCCGGATGCGTGAATACCAAACCAAGCCGCATTTCTTGGAGACGCTCTCTGAATGGCCGACGCCCGTTTCTACACTGGTTAAGCTTAGGCACTCTTCGAAGTTGGTTAAGGTTAGAGTTTGTCTTAGTGCGTGACGGCAAGTTCTTTCGACGGTTAAGCTTATAGGCACTCTTTCGAAGTTGGTTAAGGTTAGAGTTTGTCTTAGAGCATGGCCATAGAACGCCAGGTAGTTTGCAGGCTGTTTGACGTGGAAATGGGCAAAGACACAGCTCGTCACGGATTGGGCAAACGCGTCAGTGGCCAATCAGAGAGCGTCAGTCAGTGCCAATCAGAGAGCGTCTCCGAGAAATGCGGCTTGGTTTGGTATACACGCAGCCCGGATGCATGTATCCTTTCGGCAACTGGCTTGTCCTTCCGCGTTCCCGTTTGGCGCTCTGATTGGCCAGGTCATGTGACATGTGCGCCCAATAGCGTGTTTGCCCATTTCCGCGTTGAACAGCCTGCAAACTACCTGGCGTTCTATCGCCATGCTCTAAGACAAACTCTAACCTTAACCAACTTCGAAAGAGTGCCTAAGCTTAACCGTCGAAAGAACTTGCCGTCACGCTCTAAGACAAACTCTAACCTTAACCAACTTCGAAAGAGTGCCTAAGCTTAACCCTGCAAAAACTTGCCGTCCCACGATTGGCGCTCATGTCACATGACCTGGCCAATCAGAGCGCCAAACGGGAAAGTGGAAGGACAAGCCAGTTGCTGAAAGGATTCACGCAGCCCGGATGGTTTTTTACATCACATTTTATACACCGCAATTATGCATTCGAATTTTTTATATTGAATTTTATACACAGCAATTATGCATAACATTTTTTACATTGAATTTTATACACCACAATTATGCATCACATTTTTTTACATTGAATTTGATTATGCATTCGAATTTTTTACATTGAATTTTAAACACTGAATTTTTTTTTCACATAGGTAAATTCGGAGCAAAAAAAATTAAGATACATGATTTTCAAAGTAATTATTTTCAATGCTATAAATTCGGTGTCTGAAAAATTCAGATACTGCACATGTTTTCAAAGTAATTATTTTCAATGCTATAAATTCAATTCAGATACATGTTTTCAAAGTAATTATTTTCAATGCTATAAATTTGGTATCTGATAAAATTCAAATACTTCTGTCACTCATTTGCTAACAATAATAATAATTTTTAACAATAATTTCTGATGCCATCACACAAACTGGCATTTAAAGGGTTACAATTAAAAATGTATTGAATATGTGTATTTTTAATTTTTTTATACAATACTTTGTGATGCCCATCACAAACACTGGAATTTAAATGGTAAAAATTCAAACATTCCTGCACCAGAATGCAGGAAATTAAGTCTTTGTATAAAAATAATGGTATTAGGAATACATTTGCCTCCTGCGTGAACTCTGCATAGCTGAATACTGTATTTTAACGTCGGTCATATGGTGGTACTTGGAGAGCCAGCTACGTTCTCAGGTGGTACTTGGTGTAAAAAGTTTGAGACCAGGGTGAGGCCAGGCTATGGAGGGCTTTGAAGGTGAGGAGTAGTGTTTTGAAGTTAATGCGTTCCTTGATCGGGAGCCAGTGGAGGGAGTGGAGGACAGGAGTGATGGGTTCGCGGGACCGGGTGTTAGTGAGGAGGCGGGCGGCTGAGTTTTGGACCATCTGCAGTTTATGGAGGGAGCGGGAGGTGATGCCAGTGAGGAGGGAGTTACAGTAGTCCAGGAGGGAGGAGATGAAGGCGTGTATGAGGGATTCAGCAGCAGGGGGTAGAGGCAGTGACGGATTTTGGCAATGTTGCGGTGGTGAAAATATGAAGTTTTGACAATGGAGCGGACATGGGGGCAGTAGCGGCTCGTGGATGCGTCGCCACTAGGGGCGCTATACCAAACATTTTGCAAACATGTACAAGGCACGCATTGGCGAATATTATCACCATTGCCATCGATCAATATATGATCAGTCAGTCAAATGCAACCACGTTTCCAATAGCCCAACACAAACACGCACAGCTCTCTCTCTCTCTCTCTCGCTCTCTCGCTCTCTCTCTCTCTCTCTCTCTCTCTCTCAGATGATGTCAGATCCATTCAATAATAAGCACATTTGTATATCTCGTCATTTTAAACAAGTTACCATTCATTGTCTCAGTGGTTATGCCCCACACGCGGCGAAATTAGAGAGAGAGAGAGAGAGAGAGAGAGAGAGAGAGAGAGAGAGAGAGAGAGAGCGAGAGAGAGAGCGAGAGAGAGAGAGAGAGAGAGAGAGCGAGAGCGAGAGAGAGAGAGACCACGGCGGGTGCAGCATAACAGAAGAAAGAGAGAGAGAGAGAGAGAGAGAGAGAGAGAGAGAGAGAGAGAGAGAGAGAGAGAGAGAGAGAGAGAGAGAGAGAGAGAGAGAGAGCATTTTAGTAAAGTTACATTTTCAACAAGATTGCTGCTATTTAAACACTTCATGGAAATGGGGTAACGTTAACCTTATGTCGACTGTAGTATTGTATGACCTCGACATAACGTTTAAACGTTAACGTTACTCCGTTTCCATGCAGTAATTATAAAAGTGGCCAGCTAAGCTAACTGAGCTAACAGCTAGCAGTAGCTAACATTAGCTGAAAGCTGTAACGTTACAACGAATCAGCTGTTGATATTATGCGGCATCAGTAGACAACGTATCATGTATTAAACTAGAGTTAAGATCGCTAATCTACCTTGTTGTTGGCTTGTTGATAAAGTATATCCACTCCATGGCATTGTCCATCCAGCCTGTGTTGATGTCCATCCATTGTCCATGCATGTCCCGAGTCCACACTGCATCCATAATATAGCTTGTTAATAGCCAACAAGTGAGTGCCTTTGTCCATGTCCGCCTCGAACAGCCTGCAAACTACCTGGTGTTCTATCGCCATGCTCTAAGACAAACTCTAACCTTAACCAACTTTGAAAGAGTGCCCAAGCCTAACCGTTGAAAGAACTTGCCATCACGCTCCAAGACAAATATCTGCATCACACAACACAACAACAGCATAAACTCATGTTGCAAACTGCGGTTACGGAAAGTACCGCGTCGGCCAATCAGAGAGCTTTTAGACGCTCGGCTGCTTGCTAGGTCGTTTCAAACCAGCGCCCGAGTTCCATCATAATACATCATATTCAACGCAAAGCGCGTGGCTGCGACAGATACAGCGATGAACCAGTGCACGGCGGGCACGCGCACTCCAGGCGCAATTGCGCCTAGCCCAGAGAGAAATACGGCGAGGAGAAATGCCTGCGGCTACGTAATGAAAAGGTCTATATCAGATAGAATCGTCACTTCCTGTTCAGGAAAACTATTATTAATCTTTGTAAAATTAAGTTATATTGTGCATTGGAAACACAAACATACTTAAAATGAGTAAATATTATTCATTTTAAACATGTTTATATTATTTATAGGGCTATAAAACAAAAAACAAAAAGATAATTTTTCTTCTTCTACTCTCATATAACCAGGGGCCTGAAGGGGGGGGCGGCGCCCGTGCGCCCCTAGTGGCGAGCCGCCACTGCATGGGGGTCAAATGAGAGGGTGGGGTCGAGGATGACACCGAGGTTGCGGACTAGGTGGGAGGGGGTGATGGTGGAGTCATTGATGGTGAGTGTGATGGGTAATACAATAATTTATACTGTAGCATTACAAACCATTTGACAGCCAGGTCCTGCACCTCCGTTCTTGTCCTCTAGGAGCCATCGCAGCATGGCCAAGACCTTCCTCATCCAGCATACTGTCCTTCTGAAGCTCTGAAGTCATTAGTGGCCATGAACCTAGAGAGAGAGAGAGAGAGAGAGAATACATTAGTAGATAGTCTAAGGCCAGTGATTCCAGGAATTAAAGCAAAAAATAATTCCTGACTGAACTTTTTTTCAGGCCAAGTCATATTCTTATTTTAACCTCCACTGATTTTTTTTTCTTTTAAATAGCGTTAGCGTTTTATATAAATATTTATTTGACCATTGATTGACGATACAGAGCATAGTCCTTACTTTGGCTGGGTTGGCGGCGGCGGTGTGAGTCGTGTCACTAACTTTTGTCTTTTTAGGAGGCTGACTCTTCATTATTTTATTAAGTGAATTATAATGCGACTTCAAGGGTGACCATATTGTGATTTTTTTTAAAGAGGACACTGCCTTCAGCCTCAAGATACTTAATCAAAGTTTACTCAAAGATGCCTTATCATTATAATATATTTAAAGTATACCTCCTCTGTATGGATATAAAATTATTGTTTATATTATTTTATATAACAAAATAATATCTCTCTATAACCAAAGTTACTCAACATGCTGTATTATGCCTAAAGTAATCTATCTGACAAATCGCAAGAAAATAACTAAATCAACCTATGACAAAATAATATATATTTTCAAGTCTTACTGGACAAAATAAATAACAAGAAAAATATGATGTAATGTTCTAAATAATACCTCTTCTGTATAAGAAAATCCAGCTTTAAAAAATATATTTTTATCTTTTCAATGTAATGTAAATTATAAAACAGTAACATCACAAAGATACTATGCACTATGCAGTTTAAGATTTGTTGCAATTAGTGTACTAAACTAATTTATTACACACATAATCCTTAGAATGATTAAGCATCTTATCAAACCAAAACATAATTTTGAGGCAACAAAATAGTTTTAAATTATTTTCTTTCTCTCTCTGTATAGCTGCATTCTTCAATCAATTCGGTCAACTTTGCCATCAAACTCTCGCCTCGCACTGCTTTGTTTGTAATGTTTTGCTGTGTCCATGTGAGCTTTGAGATCGCTAGCACCTTTATTAGACACATAAACATATGGTCAAGCTTTGCACGCGTTGCACTCCGCTTCCAATTAGTCTCGACCGGGATGATAAATTGGAAGTTTTCTCTGCAGTTCATCTGTAATGTACATTTTCGCGTTTGCATTGTGAGGAGCCAGCAATGCTGGTCGGATCTGTCCACTTCCTCATCTGTTGTGTGTGTCTGTGTGAGCGTGCAGTAGCGCTGCCCACAAAGCACTGAAAGCGGGGCTTCTCTTGGTAACGTCACACGCAACAGGGTTAGGGATGGTTAGGGATGTCCCGATCACATTTTTTTGCTCCCGATCCGATCCCGATCATGTGATTTTGAGTATCTACCGATACCGATCTTTCCCGATCCGATAAAAAAAATCTAAATTATATTTTTTTTATCCCAATTTCTCACATTACATTCACCCTGAATGTTGACATTATCCAGGTGAAAAGTTAACTTCATTCAAGCGAGGCATTGCAATCCTTGACATAAATCATTTGATGTATAATTAAATCAAAGGAAATGCGTTTGGGTCTGAGAGTGTGGCTGGTCTGCCGTTCTGATGCTGGATACTATTGGTTTGTTTTGGCAAAATTCTTCTGCTCTGTGTGACAATCAATACATGAATTATGATATGCAATTTAAAACCAAAACTAAAGCCTCAGTATGAGTTTAAGACGTGAACATTGTCATGTTTGTTAAATTAAAAAAAAAAAGTAAAAAAAAATCCAGATTTTTATTTTATTTTTTTTGCACAGTCGATTTCAGATGTGCGCGGGAGCGTTTTGCCATGTGCGCTCGCGCACGGGCGCACCTTAGGGGGAACATTGCTCCTCATCATATGTATATATTTACTGTTAGGATCTCTGGGTAACAGTACTGTATATTTGCATATCGTATATGTGACAAATGTAACAGTACTATATACCTGTAAGTCATGTATGTCCCTATGTCATAAATGTCATGATGTCATGTATGTTGTGTATGTCATAAATGTCACTATGAATTGAAAATGGGGGACCCTGATGATGTAAACAAGACAAACATCTTTCTCTGGTCTGTATCCCCTTAACAATTGTGTGTATTGCTACTTGATTTACCAGATCCAGAGTGAATGAATGAATGAAAACTTTATTTAATACACGAGACCCTCTTCTTGGGAACAAGTAAGGTTTCGTCAATAATCCAATGTACAGTTCCCCACCCCCCACCCAGCCTACCCAACCACCTCCAATGTACAGTCCCCCCACCCCACCTACCCAACCTCCTCCAATGTACAGTTTCTTCGTCAAATGTATATATACTCTCTTTTTTAGACTATTTTTGTATCACAAACAATACTGTATTTGTAAATCTAGTATGTCATAAATGTATAGATGTAGCAGTACTGTCTATCTGTGTGCCGCCCATGGATGCACGACGACGACCCCGAGTTCTTTAATTACAGATGGCTGTTTATTGATGCATATTCTTGAAACAGGCTAGCTGGAGCTAGTTAGCATCATAGCATCAAGTTCATCACCACCGTAGAACTACAATGCAGGAAATAATAACAGTCAATACTCATACAATTCAGTCAATAGAATTACAAAAACAAAACGAAAAGTGTGAATAAACTTTACTAACCACTTTGGCCTGCTTGCAGCTCAATGGGAGGGGTTATCTTCAAAACTCTAGTACTTTAATCTTTTATCTTTGACAAATAAAGTGCACAAATCTGCTGCGCTATCTTCTCCTACAAGTCTGGGCACGTTCCGCCAGATCTGATCAAACTACGGCAAGTCAGAGCGTGAGACAGGACGTGATACGTCACATGAGATAAAATGAAATATAAAAATTTGTCGCCCTCTATAGGCGACAGCTGCATTTACAATCTGTATGTCGTGTATGTTATGATGAATTGAAAATGGGGGACCCTGATGTAGACAAGATGAAAGTATTTCTCTGGTCTGCATCCCCTTAACAATTGTGTGTATTGAGCTGTACTGTATTGTACCCATTCTGCAATCTGTTAATAAAATGTTCAATCAATCAATCAATATTTAACAGATTGCAGAATGGGTACAATACAGTACGGCTCAATACAAACAATTGTTAAGGGGATGTAGAGCAGAGAAAGACTTTCCTCTTGTTTACATCATCAGGGTCCCCCATTTTCAATTCATTTGTGACATATATGATATGCAAATATACAGTAATCAATGTTACCCATAGATCCTAACAGAGAATATATACATTATGATGGGGAGGAGACTGTACATTAGGAGGAGGGGGTGGTAGAAAAAAAGATACATACAGTGGGGAGAGAATATACGGTGGGGAGGAGACTGTCTACACAGATACACCTGTGTGATGTTGCTACGGAGTTAAGCTAATAAAGGTGACTCACAACCACAACAGGGGACTCACGTATTTGTACTGTGAAGTAACTGTTACCATGACAATGACAAATGTGTTGTTTCTGTTTTTCTTTTTGACATACTTGCGGCACATGGAACAAGTTAACTCACCACTCTACAGCCTGCAGTAGCCTAGCCAGTCTCTTGAAACACCGCTATCTTCAAACTTCCATATCTAGGACCTCTAATTTAGTCCACGTCATGCACATCTACATACAATATACTGTAGCATCCATCAACACTTCTTGATTTGTAAGAAGTCTTTGCAGAAGAGCTAAAAGTAAGGACATTCAACATTCAGTATATGAAGGCATTTACAGGATGACTCTTTCCAGCTGTTGAAATGTAAGTCCCAGATTGAAAAGTATATATATACACAGTCACACACACACACAATAAAACATTTTATACATCACTTACAAGCATGACCACTTGAAGATCTTGAAGACTTGGTAGATCTTGACCGTCTTGGGAGAGAGAGAGAGAGAGAGAAGGTATTACAGGATGACTCTTTGAAAATGATGTCCCAGATTAAAAAGTATATATTATATATACACAGTCACACACACAATAAAAAAAAATGTATACATCATTTACGACCACTTGAAGTATACCGGTAGTTGTTATTGAGCTGTCTTCTGCTTTCATGTCATTGTTGAGATCCAGCAATGTAACAGTATTTGACAATGAAATTATATTTTTTATAATTAAATTAAACCATGAAAGATCTGCGTGATATGCATTGGTTAGCTAACGTCAGTATTCTGCAGTCTAGGCCTGCTGGCAGTAGTGCTACTGTAGTTTACAGATCCCGCCAGTTTCATAATATCGAGCAAATAACATTACAGTAAACTAGTCACTGAAACACAGACTAAACAGCATTTATATCAGCAGCACGCATTACTTATAAATAATAAAATATATGTGTTGCACAATTACCTGAGATGAGAACAGTTGGTGACGACGTGAGGCTCTGCTTGTAGCAGTGTATGTAGCCTAGTAGCTAACGTGAGCTCGCGCTACACTCAGTGTATGTAGCCTAGTAGCATGTGAGCTCGCGCTACACTCAGTGTATGTAGCCTAGTAGCATGTGAGCTCGCGCTACACTCAGTGTATGTAGCCTAGTAGCTAACGTGAGCTCGCGCTACAGTGTATGTAGCCTAGTAGCTAACGTGAGCTCGCGCTACAGTGTATGTAGCTTGTAGCCTAGTAGCTAACCTGAGCTCGCGCGCAGTGTATGTAGCCTAGTAGCTAACATGAGCTCACGCTACACTCAGTGTATGTAGCCTAGTAGCTAACATGAGCTTGCGCTACAGTCAGTGTATGTAGCCTAGTAGCTAACGTGAGCTCGCGCTACACTCAGTGTATGTAGCCTATAGTAGCTAATGTGAGCTTGCGCTACACTCAGTGTATATAGCCTAGTAGCTAACGTGATCTTGCGCTACACTCACTGAAACACAGACTAAACAGCACTCATTTATATTAGCGGTATTACTTATAAATGATCAAATATATCTGTGTTGCATAAATTACCTGAGAGAGAAGCAACAGTTGGCGACTCGTACGACGTAATCTCTGTACCGCCCGCGTCAATTCAAAATTTGAAACCCCAATGCATTGTGGGGGGGGGGGGGGGGGATCCCCACAATGCAACGCAGCTGTTAATCAGTGTTGCCAGATTTGAGAGTAAGGCCGCCATTTGGCTACCTTTGATAAGACTGGCCAGTTCAAATATTGTTAATCCTATCTGGCAACCCTGCCCTTCCTTGCGTCTCCGCACAGACTGACCACGGTTTTGATTGATTGATTGAAAACTTTATTAACAGATTGCAGAATGGGTACAATACAGTACAGCTCAATACACACAATTGTTAAGGGGATGCAGACCAGAGAAAGACTTTCGTCTTGTTTAAATCAGGGTCCCCCATTTTCAATTCATCATAACATGACATGTGACAACTGCTACATCTTTTTTTTTTTAACAAATGTTTTTTATTTTCTTTTTTTTAACATGAAACTAGACAAACAATACAGTAACAGTAATAATCAATGATAAATCACAGGACAATGACAGAAATAATAATAACAATAATGACAGTCCAGTAATTAAATCAAAATAAATGTAGATTAAAAGACATAAAAATAATAAATACACTCTGCTACATCTATACATTTATGACATACCAGATTAGCAAATACAGTACTGTTTGTGATACAAAAAGAGTATATACATTTGACGTAGAATAGTACATTAGTTAGGGTGGGGGGGGGGGGGGGTTGGGTGGGTGTGGGGGGGGGACTGTACATTGGAGGTGGTTGAGTGGGTAGGGTGGGGGGGTTAGGTCGGTTGTGTAGGAGGGGTGGGTGGGGGACACTGTACAACTGTACAAGCACAACTGTACATTGGAATATTGACAAAACAATGTTTGGTAATTTACTGTACATTGGAGGGGGTTGGGTTAGGATATTTACAGGGGCCAGTTTCGAATTGCAGTCTCCCGTAGGTGTTCTTTGAGAGTGGTTTTGAAAGTGGGTAGTGATTCACATTCCTTTACATCTTTGGGTAGGGCGTTCCACATTGATGTGGCATAATTGCACAACGTGTTTAGTCCCTGTTTGAGCCGAATCTGGGTTTAACATGATTTGTGGAGCTCCCTCTGGTGTTGTGGTCGTGGTATTCACTGACCTTTGGGAAGTATTTTGACATGGGTACCTTGGTCGTATAGTGTATCTTGTAGACCAGGCCCATTGCAAGTTGCTGTACTCTGTCGTCTACTCTAAGCCATCCTAGGTTGTCAAAGTGGGCAGGGGTGAGGTGGGTTCTAGGAGTAAGGTCAAGCAGTAATCTGACCAGTTTGTTTTGAGATGTTTGTGTAGCAGGCTGGATAATCCCTACTTTATGAGAGTAGATGTACACTGTCACCAGGTAGGGGGGAACGCAGCAGATCTGAGTCCAACTGAATCCCCGACTTTAGTGCAGGAGTATTAGAGTGGAGCTTTAGCAGAGGGAGTGGATGGGGCCTAGGATTTACTAACATAGGGGTAGTGCGCTGGTCCTTCTTGCCCTCCAGGGCGACTCGCAGTAATTCCCCACACACCCACACTTCTCCTAATACTACCCGCACCCTCCCACACCCGGTGGCAGTAGTGATAGATGATATACTTTCTCCCCAAAGCAGTACCTTTCCTTGCTGATGAGCAGAGACCTGTCCCAATGATGCCTAGGCTCCCCTGTTAGCCTCTTTAGCTGCTGCTGTTAGCTGTTAGCTCCCCTGTTAGCCTCTTTAGCTCCCCTGTTAGCTCCCCTGTTAGCTCCCCTGTTAGCCCCCCTGTTAGCTGTTAGCTCCCCTGTTAGCTCCCCTGTTAGCGTCTTTAGCTCCCCTGTTAGCTCCCCTGTTAGCTGTTAGCTCCCAGTCATGTCCGCTTCCATTCATTGTGCTAGGCTAACATGCAGCTTAGCTAGCCTAGTTCACTACAGTCAGGAAATATACAATCAAAATACAACTCCCAAATGTTCCTGTAAACATGTTGTGACCTGTGTATTTACCACGTCTCCCAGTCACACAAGTCACACAAGTCTCCCAGTCACACAAGTCGCACGAGTCTCCCAGTCACACAAGTGTCAAGTCAAGTCAAGTCAAGTCAAGAGTTTTAATTGTCACGGCATACAGGTATACAATGAAATGCGGCTTGTCTTGCCCGCGACGATGTGCAATACAGTGGTACAACATATAATAGAATCCAATAAAATACAGTGGTACAACATATTAATAGAATCCAATAAAACAGTGCAATAACAGGTACATGGTGTGCCATCTCGGTATCTGTACATTAGTATTTACAGAGCATATAGGACATGCTAGGTAGCTTTAGTAGTGCAATACACTGTTCCTGATGCTATACTACTTTAAGTGGCCTTTCCTCTGGCCATAAGTGTGCGTGTGTGCGGCATGAGTGTTAAAGTGGCTGCTAGTGTGTGAGCGTGCTCAGTGTGCGTGTCGTGTATGTGCTTGTGTGTGGATAGTTCAGTTTCTGTGTCTCTCAATGTTCATTGTTCAAGGCTCTGATGGCCTGGGGGAAGAAGCTTAGCCTAAGCCTCTCCGTCCTAGTAGCTGGAGTTCGCAGGCGTCTGCCTGACCTCAGCAGCTGGAACAGGCTGTTATTGGGGTGGTGGGGGTCTTTCATTATCCTGCAGGCTCTGGATTTGCACCTCTTGTTGTATAGAGCCTGCAGGGGAGGTAGCACAATACCCGTGGTACGCTCGGCTGAGCGCACCACTCTCTGTAGGGCCTTCTTGTCCTGTGCCGTGCTGTTCCCATACCAGGCAGTGATGTTTCCGGTCAAGATGTCCCAGTCACACAAGTCTCCCAGTCACACAAGTCTCACAGTCACATGAGTCTCAGTCACACAAGTATCCAAGTCACACAAGTCACATGAGTCTCCCAGTCACACAAGTCTCCAAGTCACATGAGTCTCCCAGTCACACAAATCTCCCAGACACACAAGTCTCCAAGTCACTTGTGACTGGGAGACTTGTGTGACTGGGAGACTTGTGTGACTTGGAGACTTGTGTGACTTGGTGACTTGGAGACTTGTGTGACTTGGAGACTTGTGTGACTTGTGTGACTTGGAGACTTGTGTGACTTGGAGACTCGTGTGACTTGGAGACTCGTGTGACTCGGAGACTTGTGTGACTTGGAGACTTGTATGACTTGGAGACTCGTGTGACTTGTGTGACTTGGAGACTTGTGTGACTTGGAGACTCGTGTGACTTGTGTGACTTGGAGACGTGTGTGACTTGGAGACTCGTGTGACTTGGAGACTTGTGTGACTTGGAGACTTGTGTGACTGGGAGACTTGTGTGACTGGGAGACTTGTGTGACTGGGAGACTCGTGTGACTTGTGTGACTTGGAGACTTGTGTGACTGGGAGACTTGGGTGACTGGGAGACTTGTGTGACTGGGAGACTCGTGTGACTTGTGTGACTTGTGTGACTTGGAGACTCATTTAACTGGGAGACTTGTCTGACTGGGAGACTTGTGTGATTGGGATACTTCTGTGACTTGGAGACTCACGTGACTTGGGAGACTTGTGTGTCTGGGAGACTTGTGTGACTGGGAGACTCGTGTGACTTGGAGACTTGTGTGACTTGGAGACTTGTGTGACTTGTGTGACTTGGAGACTTGTGTGACTTGGATACTCATGTGACTTGTGTGACTTGGAGACTTGTGTGACTTGGAGACTCGTGTGACTTGGAGACTTGTGTGAAATGGAGACTTGTGTGACTGGGAGACTTGTGTGACTGGGAGACTTGTGTGACTTGGAGACTCGTGTGACTTGTGTGACTTGGAGACTTGTGTGACTGGGAGACTTGTGTGACTGGGATACTTGTGTGACTTGGAGACTCACGTGACTTGGGAGACTTGTGTGTCTGGGAGACTTGTGTGACTGGGAAACTCGTGTGACTTGTGTGACTTGGAGACTTGTGTGACTTGTGTGACTTGGAGACTCGTGTGACTGGGAGACTTGTGTGACTGGGAGACTTGTGTGACTGGGAGACTTGTGTGACTGGGAGACTCACGTGACTTGGGAGACTTGTGTGTCTGGGAGACTTGTGTGACTGGGAGACTTGTGTGACTTGTATGACTTGGAGACTTGTGTGACTGAGACTCATGTGACTGGGAGACTTGTATGACTGGGAGACTTGTGTGACTGGGAGACTTGTGTGACTGGGAGACTCGTGTGACTTGTGTGACTGGGAGACTCGTGTGACTTGTGTGACTGGGAGACGTGGTAAATACACAGGTCACAACATGTTTACAGGAATGTTTGGGAGTTGTATTTTGATTGTATATTTCCTGACTGTAGTGAACTAGGCTAGCTAAGCTGCATGTTAGCCTAGCACAATGAATGGAAGCGGACATGACTGGGTAGCCTTCGGGAGAGGTGTTAGTTGGACAATGCCTAGGCTAATCATTCATGCCAGCTTCCATTCATTGTCTTAAGCTAGGCTATCATTGTGCTAAGACTGAGCGAATTTTCCAAAATGTTGGCGTCTTCCTTTAAACTGTATAAAGTTAGCTGTATAAAGTTGTCTATAAAACACTTAATATTTCATTAGATGATATGTGTACTTATATAAGCAGATCATTTTCTGCAGAAATGTTGTGCCTCTAATTTAATGTGTTTCAGATGTACTCAGAGTGCTACATGCATTGTATGGGATGCATGACTTTCATGTTCAGTTTTACTGTAAAAGGTCATGTACAATTAGCAATTCTGTATATTGGGCTAAACCTTTCTGAAGCAGAGACTTAGTTAGTAGCTCCCCTGTTAGCCTCTTTAGCTCCCCTGTCCCCTGTTAGCTCCCCTGTTAGCCTCTTTAGCTCCCCTGTTAGCTCCCCTGTTAGCTCCCCTGTTAGCCTCTTTAGCTCCCATGTTAGCGTCCCTGTTAGCCTCTTTAGCTGTGGCTGTTAGCTCCCCTGTTAGCCTCTTTAGCTCCCCTGTTAGCTTCCCTGTTAGCCTCTTTAGCTGTGGCTGTTAGCTCCCCTGTTAGCTCCCCTGTTAGCTCCCCTGTTAGCCTCTTTAGCTCCACTGTTAGCTCCCCTGTTAGCCGAATCTGGGTTTAACATGATTTGTGGAGCTCCCTCTGCATGGTGTTGTGGTCGTGGTATTCACTGACCTTTGGGAAGTATTTTGACATGTACACATGGGTACCTTGGTCGTGTATAGTGTATCTTGTAGACATTGCAAGTTGCTGTACTCTGTCGTCTACTCTAAGCCATCCTAGGTTGTCAAAGTGGGCAGGGGCGAGGTGGGTTCTAGGAGTAAGGTCAAGCAGTAGTCTGACCAGGTTGTTTTGAGATGTTTGTGTAGCAGGGTGGATTATCCCTACTTTATGAGAGTAGATGTACACTGTCACCAGGTAGGGGGGAACGCAGCAGATCTGAGTCCAACTGAATCCCCGACTTTAGTGCAGGAGTATTAGAGTGGAGCTTTAGCAGAGGGAGTGGATGGGGCCTAGGATTTACTAACCTAGGGTTAGTGCGCTGGTCCAGCTTTAACAAATTATCTCTGTATCTTTTCAATGTAAATAATAAATCAGTAACCTCACAAAGATACAAATCTAATTATCTTTAAAGTGCACTATGCAGTTTTGGATCATTAGCTAATGAGCTGCTGGTTAAAGACATTAACCACAGTATTGTTATGTTAGCTACTGAGCTGCTAGTTAAAGGCCTTAACCACAGTATTACATTAGCTACTGAGCTGCTGGTTAAAGGCATTAACCACAGTATTGTTATGTTAGCTACTGAGCTGCTGGTTAAAGGCATTAACCACAGTATTGTTATGTTAGCTACTGAGCTGCTGGTTAAAGGCTTTAACCACAGTATTGTTATGTTAGCTACTGAGCTGCTGGTTAAAGGCCTTAACCACAGTATTGTTCTGTATCACACTAGCTCACGCTCAGCGTTTCATGCATATATCTCGCTTCAGCATATATACACTGAATAATTTCACAAATGTACCTTTAAATGCCAGCATTCATCTGGCCACACCCCCATCCACTTACCTATATAAGCAGGGATGGTGCCACACACTCATCTCCTTCTCAAATTTCATCACAAGCAACGTGTTGCTCATATGCCCACTTGACGTGGAGAAAAATATTGCTGGAAAAGCAATGTTTACGAGGAAGGAAGAACAAGGAGATACGTTGACATCATATCTTTATTTTCTCTCTCACTATTTTCGAGAAAATACGGCGATGTTGTCTTCGTCACTGGAGTGTCTGGAAGATGGTGATCATTCTAAAACCCTCCACCGGTTTTCGTATTGGGAGCACGCCGCTGCATGCTTCTCAACTGCAGTTCCTTGCTGTGTTGGTTGGGGTGAAACCTTTCAGGCCACAGCTGAACTATAGGACGCGCCGCTGTTGTGAGAAGCGGTGGGTTTCAGGTTGGGTGAGTACTGTTGCTGGCAGGCTTCACTTGTCTGTTAGTGCTATGGGGGCTAATTGACAATGTTTATGAAAACCGGCCCCAGGCTAGGGTCCTTTGTTCAGCCTCCTAGGCGACAGAAGACCTTGGTCTAAAGACCATTATAGTTTTAACTAGTGGGCCGCGACCATTAACACTGGTGATCCCTGTGTTTTCTGGACGAGTGGGTATCTCTCTGTCACCGTGTAGCCCCTTCTTTCATATCCAAATGAGAGTGTTCCTTCACGAGGAGATATGTGCATAGATGTTCGATAGCAGAAGATCTATGTTCAAGTCAGCTACACAGGCCAGTTTGGTATTGTGCTGGCTCCGTCGGGTGTTGGTAAAATCACCGTTGTAAAGCTGTGTTGACATCTTGTTTCTCTTTTCTCTTAAAAAGTGAGGAGGGTTTCAGAACGGCGGCCTGTCTGGGTGAGTGTTATATCATTGTGTACAAGTTCAGGTGATAGCTGCTTAGCTTACGGTTAGCCAGTCAGCTGTTAGCTGCGGCGTTAGCCTGCTGGGATCACTGCGTGGCCTACAGAGGTTGGGCCTACTGTTAGCCACTCAGCTGTTAGCTGCGGCGCTAGCCTGTTGTGATCACTAGGAAACGTTAGCTTGCTGCTATCGGTCAAGGCCCAGCGCGGGGTAGCTCCGGCTACTCGCGCGCCGCCGCGAGCTCCCCTCTGGTCGCGTGCGCCGTTCGCTCGGTGTCTCGCGAGCAGGGGCAGTAGCGACCGACGGTTGGATCGGCCGTTAGCTTAATGCTACTCTGTTGAACGTGCTTTGATTATAACATGTTTTACACTCTTGACTACGACGTCATCTTTGACAGGGGATGTTCGTCGACCCTGCCCTGAGCCAGGACGGCAAGGATTGCGTCAACAAAGGGGACCGTAGCGACGGGTGGAGCGGCGACGCTGCCCAGATCGAACAACACAGGATGGCTGTGTTTTCTACGGTGTCTTGAGACTGCACTTCGCTGATCTACGCTCCGGGTAGGACAAAGGTTTGGCCAGACCTTATACGCGTCTTCTGGCTTTACCTTCTACATGTTTTGTAAATAACGCTGTTTTCCAAAAACGTGTGTTGCTGCAATACATTTGGGATACGACGCGAGTTTTGTGTGAACTGTCTTGTCACTGGTAATTAGCTTCTCCGGGCAAATCGGGTTGTTGTTACAGATGTGAAAATGATCTGGTTGTTGTGTGAGAAACATCATGTGTGTTTATATGTACTGTGTACTCACAACTAAGGTAACTAACCTATGAAGCTATGCTTAGTGACAAATGAGTGAAAGAATATTCTTTTCTCAGCCTGTGATGACAATGAACAGTGTGTTCACATATTAACAGGTTTCCTGTTTTAACTGGCCGTTTTAAGGGTAAAGTAGGAGGATTGTGTTTTCCCCCGGTTCCCTGGGGACTTTTTTCATCCTCCTATCAGACATGTTGTTGCACTACATTGTGTCTTTGTGTGGTAGGGATGCGATGTAACCCTTAGCTTGATTGCTGAGGTTGTGCTATGAAACTTTATTTTCCTAAAAGAAAAGATTGTTTGGTCGCTGTCGTGTGTGCTTAGCAAGGCCTGTGGCCGATACTAATCGAGAATTATGTATTCTCTCATTATGAAAAACGGCGTTCCTCTGAGTGTTTTTGCCATTTTTTGTAGGTGATGATGGGTTGTGTGTGTCATGTGACCTACAACTGGGTTGGACTGGCCACAGAAGCACATGTGTATGTTGGACCGGGGCTCTTAGAGAGCCCTCTCTATTCTGTGTTTTTTCCTTAGTAAAAATCAGATAGCAGGTTAGCTCATGCGCTGTGTGAAGCTGTCAAACGCTTCATAGAGCTGACTATGACTGTGTCATATTCTCTATTTGTCATTACATCGTATCATGGGTGTGGGGTCGTAAAGGGGTGAACTGGTAACCTTTCCTCTCCCCCTTGTTTCTGTTGGTCAGGGGTACACCCCTATCCTTCAGGGTTCCTGTCACGTTGCGGTTCGGCACGTTACGGGGTAAGGGGGGGGGGGGGGGGGGAGGGAGTTTCCTGGTCCCACGGCCTGGAATATTGGGCGTGTACACCGCAGAAATTACCCCGCCATAGAGTACGTCACCGTGCGCGTCTCTGTTGGTAGGACTTCCGTGTGCTGTTCAGGTCCATGTGATGGATCTGTTTCGGGGGGGTGGTCAGGGCTCCTCCTCACCAAGCGCCTATTCGGGCCTTCTGTGAGTTCGGACTCCTCCTTCCATGTGAGGGAGCCTCCATCAGAGTACAGAGCCTTCCTCCTCAGATTGTCAAAGTGAGTGGACCCTCTAGAAGGTGTCCTATTCTATTGTGTATGTATTCGATTCAATTCGATTATTGAGTGTGTATGGGTTCAGTGCCTCTTCCCCGGAGAGTCCTAAAAACCAATTTTTTACATGGCTCAAGGTGCAATATATTCTTTTCAATCTGTACAGCTCGCGTGGGAAGTCTCTCTGGGGATTCCCGTCTCCTTCCTATGGGAGGGTGGTGGGATGTAAAAATGTGAAAATGTTTTACCCCCGGCTGTGTAGACTGGGATACATACTGTTGGTGCTTCCTTCTTTTCTATTAAAAAAAGAGTTGGTGTTAGGAAGTGTCACACCCCTCTTGTCGTTCCCCTGGGCGCCTTGGGGATTCAATGACAGGTCTAAATAGCCTGTTCATTGATGTGGGTGTGTCCCGATGCACGTATAGTGCTAGCTCGCTGTAAACAGGCGACTGACTGGCACGCCTTGGTTGCTTGGGGTTAAAACGGCGTTTTTATAGAGCAACTGAGATGGAGGTTTTTCCTCTTCCGACGACCACATCTCACGACCTGGGTTGGTTATCGACGGATTCTCGTTCATGTCTGGGGGATGATGACGGAATGGATCTGAACATATGTAGAGGGGTCTCACGCCCTGGGGGTGGGCCACCGGGCGCGGTTCGCCCGAACGTCTGGGTGGCGCCTTCTTTTCATGTTAAGATCAACACGCATATCTGCCCTTTCTCCTGGAGTAGGCATGTCGGCGTTGTTAGGGCACGGGACTGGTTCTGGTCACGCTGGTCCGGATCAGTTGAACCCGTTGTCCGCCGGGGATGCCGATCTGCTGTTCTGGTACCCTGAGGGACTTGGGCTTTTTTCAGGGGGAAAAATGCCAGGTCGGTCCGGGTGTCACAGGGTTAAGCGCTATGGAGACCCTGGTTGGGTATGTTTTTACTCAGCACTGTCATAATGGCTTATGGCCATGCCAACCTGTACACGCTCGATCTCGTCGGATCTCGGCCGCTACACAGGTTGGTCCTGGTTAGTACTTGGTTGGGAGACCGCCTGGGAATACCAAGTACGGTGTGCTTAGGGGCTGTTTCTCCATTCTTTTTCGCTCCTCTCTCACGCATGGCGAAGAGGGGCCTGTTGGGGTGGTCTTTGACCTCCTCTGGTGACCCTGTGCTTCCCGTATCGCCAGGCCCGGTCCGAAGTAATGTTTCGTCGACCCGTAGGCCTGGGTTAACCCTTTTTGGAAAACTGAAACACTTGTACTGCGTTATAGCCGGTGTATACCCGCAGGTGTGTTTTGGAGTTTTTGCTTGAGGGGTTATAGGAACAACCACCGCATTGGGTAACACCAAGGTGGTTGATTCCCTGGTGTGTTGGAGCAGTGTCAACTCCCGGGTTCACCGTTTGAGGGTGCCCCTGCACGTTCATGACGTCTGCCAATCGTGTCAGCCTTCTCTGCCTCAACCCCTCTGGGTGGAGGTTTTTAAATGGAGGCTTGGTCATGCAACAACGCCAGCATACGCCCCTTCCGCCGGGGCGGCTGTGTTCAGCTGTCCCCTCTGGCACCTGTCTCGTCCGCAGTCTCCAGGCTAGGGTTAACAGCCTGTTGCCTGGTTTTTCCCCGGTGCGCTGCCTGCTTCCGTTGGTTAACGATTTTTGTGTGCTTACGGCCATGCTGACCGCCTGTTCTGCAGGGTCAGTGTGCCAGGCGGTGTACTATTGGGGGGACAGGGCCCGCTCGGCTGAGGGGCCTTTGTCCGAATACGCTGGCGATGTGGGGGGCGGGGTCACTAAGTGCCCACCTGGTGGGGTCTTGATGCTGGCATCATGGACTTCTCCGGGCCCCCGTTCCAGGGGGTCCAGTCCCTTTGGTGGGTCTGGGTCTTCCTTCGCGCTCCGCTGCTGCGGCCTTGCCACAGGGTTGGGTTTGCCCTTGACCCCGTGATTCTGGGGGCAGTAACGAGGTTGTTTCCTCCGTTCGTTCCCGGGTGGCATGCGGGTTGTGCGTGTGTGTAGTCGTGGGGTCAAGCCACGGTCTGTTCACCCTGTGCGTTGAGTTGCTTGAGTGCCTCTTCGCATGGTCGGGTCCGTCGCCTTCCCCTGAAGCCACCAATAGGGGGGGTGCCCTCCATTAGGGTGGGTCGGGGGGGCTCGGCCCTCCCTGATCTGATGGTTGTGGGGGGCCTCAGCAGGGTACATTTGTCGAGCTTCTAGCTCCCGCTCAGCTCCTATTATGCATGAAATGCTGAGCGTGAGCTAGTGTAATACAGAACGTTAGGTTATGACTATAACCAAGTTCTGTTAACACTTAGTGAACGCTCAGCGTCTAGACGCCGCTGTGGCCCTTGATTTTTCATTGTGGTGAAATTTGTTGGGAAGGAGATGAGTGTGTGGCACCATCCCTGCTTATATAGGTAAGCGGATGGGGGTGTGGCCAGATTAATGCTGGCATTTAAAGGTACATTTGTGAAATTATTCAGTGTATATATGCTGAAGCGAGATATATGCATGAAACGCTGAGCGTTCACTAAGTATTAACATAACTTGGTTATAGTCATAACCTAACGTTATGTTAGCTACTGAGCTGCTGGTTAAAGGCCTTAACCACAGTATTGTTATATTAGCTACTGAGCTGCTGGTTAAAGGCCTTAACCACAGTATTGTTATGTTAGCTACTGAGCTGCTAGTTAAAGGCCTTAACCACAGTATTGTTATGTTAGCTACTGAGCTGCTAGTTAAAGGCCTTAACCACAGTATTACATTAGCTAGCTCTGTTTCACTGTGGGATATTGTGAATATCCTGAAGAATGTTCTCAGTCAACCAAGGTTCAGTTAATAACAAGGTTTATTAACTAGACAGATAGAAATATACATAGCAGTTAGAGAGAATGACTGAGGGGCTCGCCCCAGGTGATCAGCTGAATGACCCAGGTAGAGCCCTCGAATGCTGTCGGGAGGAGCCCTTTATAGTGAAAAAGGGGGATGAGGGGGACCCATTTGATAGGTCAAATGGGTGTGGGGGGGGGACACAGGATAGGGGAGTTGGGGAATCATTATATTATTCCACAGTTACTCCGTTTTTCTCTTCATAATGTGGGTGAGATTAATATATAATATACCAGGATTATTTGGAACAAGTAAAATATAAGTGAATAGAAATGGTAAAAGAATGGGATCGCTGTAATCCATCGGTTATCAGATAATGAATGAATAGAAAACAATTAAAATAATGAAAATTTTAGCCAATGTGATCTGTTGGTTTACCGGATTATTGAATGAAAATCATTTTAAAACCTTGATCTGGTTGTTGGCATAACAGTTTAAAATAGAAATATTTACATACATGATTCATGACATGATTGACTGGGCTGAGGTCTGTGTGTTATTTTGATATCAGAGATGTGGGAATAGATATCACCCTTTTCTTTTATTAATAATGGTCTGATTTAACCGCTCAAATACCTATATCAATGATTGGTCCTCAACTCTGATATCAAACAACAAATAACATAATCATTAGAAGCTCTAGTTGTGCCTATATCTTGGCCTGGCACTTACCTCCAGTCATTCACTTCGTGAATCAGACATTTAAGTGTTAACTATGTGTTTTCATGATAATATCTATGACACATACAAACATAGTAATATTTACAATAGACATTACCTTAGTGGCTAATGTATATAAAGAGAACATTTAAAAAAAAAATGATATAACAGATGATTATGCTACCCGTGTTAACCTACATGTGTATATAATTTAGATAAAAGGTTTTATGCATTGTTCTAGTATATTGTGCATATACTATCAATGGCCAAAACCAAAACTTGGTGTCTTCTTTTATGAGACAATAAACCAACTGATTCTGTCCAGTTTAACAATATAATTTGGCACTTAAGGTTGTTCGAATATGATGCACTGTGATTCTGTGATCATTTTTCCCTTTAGCACTCCATTGTTGCTTGTTATTCACATTCTTAGTTCATAATTTTCCAGATAAATATGAAATTTGTGAAACAGTTCTTGTTTGTGAAGGTATGAATCTGACTGATGTTGCGTCGCTGTTGACAAGCTGTTATCTGTCTGTCGTGTGGCCTTCTGTGGTGGTCTTGATGTGTGTTGAATGTATCATACATTCAGTTGATGTTTCTGTGAGCCTGTCGTGTGGCAGTAAGACAGTAAAAAGTAAATAAATACATAACAATGTGGACAATGTGTGTTAGGCATTTCTCGTGTGTTCACAGGTCTCTGATGATGTCAGTCTTCTTGACGATGTAGTCGGAAACATTTACTCCTTATTATTCAGAGGAGGCCTCCAGGCAGTCGCCATCCACTCTCTGTGTACCTCGTCAAAGGTCACAGGGTTATTGGGAGTTGTGGGGTGGTCGTCCACGGGGACGCTGTAGATTCCCCGTGGAGCTTGTGTTGCTCTGCATCTGCCGTTGTGCTCACACTTGGCTTTTATTAGGCCCAGAGACATGGCGGCGGTGTGTTCTTGAATGTGCTCCTCCTCGTCATTGCGGTACCACTTGAAGGAGGATGAGGGATTGTCGGTGTAGCGGCCAGTCAGTAGGACGTTCTCTCCCACACGGATGGTGGAGATACACAGCGTTGGCCTTGGTCAGTCTCCTTCGTCGTCATCATCTCTTGTGGGTCGCTCAGGTCTCTCTGCCTGGTCCTGTTGTCGTATTCTGCAGTGCCGGGGTGGCGCAGCAGGCTCAATCTCGTTGATGGTGATAACTCTGAACTCGTAGGTGTCTTCTCTCAGGCCGTCGAAGGTTGATCTCCTCTCCGTCAGTGTCTCCTTGGTCAGTCTCATTCGTGGTCCTCTGCTGTTGTGTTCTTCTTTGCCTGGTCCCGCCGTTGTTCGTGGTTCAGGTCAATCACGAGTCTCCTTCTCACTCGTCGTGTCCTCTCACCAATATGATCTGAGGATGATCAAAATTGCCTTAGAAAACTCTTCACATAAATGATTCAACGCCTTTCTGCTAAAGAGGAAAATCATGGGCGCCCCAGTGGCGAACCACATAGCGTGCTCAGCCGCAACACGGCCGACCCGGGTTCGACTCCCGAACCCGTCGTTATTTGCCGAATGTCTTCCCCCCACTCTGTCTCCCATTCCTCCTCTGTCTCTCCCTACTGGACTTCCCAGTAGAAATACAGCGATAAAACGCCAAAAAATAAATATTTAAAAAAAAAAGAGGAAAATCATTTAGGGTTAATTCAATTACTGTAACACAATTCATTGTGTAATACCATTATGCATGTTCTTTATTTTTGCGATTTGCTTGAACTTACCATTGAGTGGATGCATCTTCGTACTAACCTGTCCTTAACGGTGTCATATCTTGGAGGGTGTTTGGGTTATGACCTCTCTGGTTCTCTTTCCACTTTCTCGCCACTGTTTGTCAAAATGTTAGCATAGAGAAAAACAAAACAACAGAAAACCTCTAGGCAGCCAGGTATTTTGCATGGAATATACTCATTCATTGTCTCGTCTACCTAAGTAGTATTAATTAATTTACCTCTAATACACCAAGAATAAAAATCTACCTCTAACTAACCTTACTCTCATGCACTTGTCCTAATATATACTAACCTACACTGTAGCACTCAACACTTTGATGAACATTGTTATTCAGCTGATAGAGTTGTGCCCTTCCTGATCTCCTGTCGCACAGAACCTGTGAGTCGCTTTGGATAAAAGTGTCAGCTAAATGATCAATGTTGTTGATAATCATTGTGTACCTCTTGGCGGTTTGATATTTGCAGTCATGGAAAGTGTAACTGAGGGGTACAATTCCCTGACTGTATTGTTAGATATGATACTTACTACCACTACCTCTTGTACTTTAGACTCTGGCCACCCAGTACTAGGCATAAATAATTATGGTAAACACTCCCACGTAGATGAAACGATCCAACATAAATGTACCAAGTCGAAAGTCTGCGTTTAATAATAATTAATACATAGCAAAAGGTATGTAGAGCAATCACTTAATTACATTTATGATTTGAAATAGGATGCACTTTTATGGCAAATGAGTATTCGTTGGTATATCAATAGAGAACGTCCAATCTCTGGTGGCGCAGGCGGTAAATATACAACCTGGAATATTTAAGGAATAATAGCAATGATACTTTAATGATTATAGAACTGGAACACTAGGGGGGAATTCCGGTCGCTTGTAAGACAACTGGAGAAGGGGGGGGGGGGGGTAGAGTCTGGCTGTATCCGTCTGGCCGAGGGTATCCTGGGAGAACCCACGGTTGTGCGGCTCGGTGCCTCAGCGATCCTCGATCCACAGATGAAAGCAGTTGGACTCTCTGTGGGCCGGCTTCCTCCGGTCCACGATGGAGAGACGTGAAGCGACCTCGTCGTGTAGAGCGTCTCCTCACCTGTCGTCCTCTCCGGGGGGGGGTTTCCAACACACGGCAGTGTTGGTCTTTATCCATAGAATAATCACTGTATACAAAGCATAATTCGTGCCTGGGAAGGCGGGCTGTCGTCGGGAGAATAATCCGGTATGCAGGTCCACTCGCTCGTCGGCTCTGGGGCTCCTCGGGTGCAGCCTCACATGGGGTCGGCCATCCTGGATAAGCAGCCAGTTCTACCCGAAACGATGGGGGTACTGACTACGATAGTATTCTCACCGCACGAAGCACTACATATGAATAGACTATTATTAGCTTAATAGACTACGTCCAACTCGACGATATAGTGCCAAATATGACTATTCAAATATTAATATACACGATGTCTCAATACCGATGGTAGGCCGAACTTGGCCTTACTCCCACACGTGGCGTCGCGGGGAGGCTTTACGTCTGTCACTCTATTGGAGGGTAAGAAACTGGACTAAAAGAAAGTCCTACTTTAGTAGCGCAGTATATATACGCACTATGAACAAATAGTACCATTAGTGGTGCGGTAGCCAGATTCCTACGCGGAACTAGGACTTGTTCGTACATGTTGAGCGGTACGTTTGAACTGGGTCTGGGGGGTATGGCAGCCTGGCACCAAGGTCTCGACCAATAGTAGAATGGAGACTATTATGGGATGTTCAGTAGGCTAGAATGGATATTCAATGCATATTGTACAAGGAATATACAAGGGATATCAGGGAATATTAGAGAATATACAAATACAATTAAATATATATATATAAATAAATATATATATATTCGGTTTAATCTGGCCCCTCACAACAGCCACCCCCTGATTGGTCCCAGACCTAATCAGTTAAGCAGAGACAGATTAATCGCGTTGTCTATTTACACATAAGGGTTTGCTGTAGGGGTCAGTCAACTTCACAAAGTCATAGGGTTATAGGGTCATGGTCATCATCGATTGTGTCTGGGAGTCGGGGCAGTTCTATGAGCCTCGCCACGGGACGGGTGTAAGTGCGACCCTGGACAAGCACTTCAGCTGCTCGGACCTTGCCGTCGGCACCGGTGATCACTTTGCTTACGCGGCCGGCCGGCCACATAGCTCTGGGCAGTGATTGATCAATAATCATGACGACTGTTCCTTCTGTCAAATTGTCTCTCTCCTTTACCCACTTCTGGCGGGTCTGTAGAGACGGTAGGTAGTGCAGTAGGAATGTCCTTTGTTGTGCACTCTCTATGGTAGTGCAATCATCTATGTTGGGGTCTGCGGAGATAACAGTGCTCAATCCACAGAACATAGGTTTCTTATTCTCAGCCTCCTCTTGACTGGCTTCCCTCGGGATAGGCGTGGGCCACTCTCCTTCCGGGAGCTTTAGGAATGCTGGGCCGTCACTGTAGACATTGCGACGGGTGAGGTCATCTAGGGGCATTCCCCGGGTGATGACGTCAGCTGGGTTCTGTTTTGTATCAACGTAGCGCCACTCTGTTTCTCCGGTTAACTCTTCGGTTAAGTCTTGAATCTCGGTGACTCTGACTCCCACGAAGACTTTGTACTTGCATGAGTCCGATTTGATCCAGGCGAGTACTGTCGTGGAATCTGACCACAGGATTGTTCTAGACACCGGTATGGTGAGCTCACGTTGGATGAGCGTGGCTAGGTGCGCTCCGGCTAGGGCTGCGCAGAGCTCTAGACGTGGGATAGATTGTTGCTTGCGTGGGGCTATTCTCGAGCGGGCGAGGACAAATGCTGTGTAGATCTCTCCCCCCTCTTCTTGGGCCCGCAAGTAGGCTACTGATCCGTATGCGACCTCTGAGGCGTCACTGAAGACGTGTAAGTCCATTTTACATGTCTCTGGCCTCACCGTGGGTGGGAAGTAGCTTCGGCGCATGTTAACGCCTGGGAGTGAGTGGAGCTCCATCTCCCACTCTCTCCAGGTGGATTTAAGGTGTGCGGGAATGGGGTCGTCCCAGCCCTGGTCCTTGTCCCACAATGCTCGTACAATCATTTTTGCCCTGGTGGTGTACGGTAGAATACATCCTAGCGGGTCATATTGTCGGGCGAGTGTTGTGTACACACTCCATCTGGTGGTCGGCGCCGCCGCCGGCCTTCCCTGCTCCGTAGTCAGGGGCTTGTGTCTGTAGTGAAGCGAATCTGTTTTGAATCGCCACACCAATCCCAGGGTCATCTCCTGGGCTTCTCCCGGGATTGTAGCCATCCAGGTCTCGCTGCTGGCTGCCTTGTCCTCGGAGGAGAGGCTGCGCAGTACTTGCGGATCGCTGCTGGCCCACTGCCTGAGATCAAAGCCGCCTTTGATCAATGAGGTGCGGAGTTTAATCAGGAGAGCCTCGGCTTCTTCCTGGGTTGAAAGGCTTTGTAGACAGTTGTCTACGTAGAAGCTGTTCTTTACGCTGTGTCGGACCTCTTCGTCCGCTGCTGGGTCCTCTGCTACATGTTTCTGTAGTGCAAATGTAGCACAGCAGGGGCTGCACGTCGTTCCGAAGGGGAGGACTTCCCATTGGTAGATGGCTGGGTGCTCATCTCCTGGCTTCTCTCTCCATAGGAACCATAACAGGGGCTTGTCCTCCTCTACTAATCTCACCTGCAGGAACATTCCTTTAATGTCCCCGCTGATGGCCACCCTTTCCTGGCGGAAGCGGAGTAGAACGCCGAGTAGGGAGGGGCCGAGTGTGGGACCGGGCAGTAACTCTTTATTCAGATTTTGGGATCCGATCTGGTAGCTGCAGTTAAATACTATGCGGTCTTTACCGTTGTGATGGACCTTGTGGTGAGGCACGTACCACGATTCAGTGGTTTGGTCAGCCTCTTTAATGTCCATCTTTGTGACGTGTCCCGCTGTGATGAGCTTCTCAATCTCGGCGCGGTATACACTCTCTTGGGCGGGGTTCTTGGCTAAGCGCCGCTCCGTGTTCAGCAGGTACCGTTCTGTGGCGTCTGTCTTGGCGTGGAAAGTAGGCATTCCTTCTCGCCGCAGGAGTGGCGTGGCGTATCTCAACACGCCGTTGACCGGGACTCTCTTGGTCCCTGTCTCGAGGAGGTGAATGGCGTAAATGTCATCTTTAGAGCGAATGTCTTTCTTTCCGTTCTTAAAGGGCATTTGTTCCAAGGTCCATAGCCGCTCTACGTGTTGCAGGAGTGCGGTTTCTCCCTCTGTGACTCGGGAGTGGAGACATCTAGTGGCTGTACTTCGGTTGAGAGATTTGGCGAGCGGGCCTTGGAGAGTCCATCCCAAACGGGTCTTGACTGCTGCAGGACAGCCTCGGGGTCCGGTATGAACCCGGTCTATCGGGACAATGAGGTCTGCATGGTCGGAGCCTATCAACAGGGTCGGCATAGCATTGTCTATGAGCGGGATCGGTAACTTGCGCAGATGTGCATATTTCTCCATCAGCTTGGCGACGGGGTATGTGTACCGCGACAGTCCTATTTCTTGGCTGGTGAAAGCGTCTGTAATCTGGTACCGTCGCTCAGGCTGGCCGCTTGCTGCGATAGAGAATGAGACATTCTCGCCCTTTATCGTCTCAAATCTCGTCTTATTGTCCGAATTGTCATTTGGGTTTCGCTTCCCCGCAGCCCTAGCTGGGCCGCAGCGGAGGCGAGCAGAAGGGTCTTCTCTGACCCGTCATCGAGGACGGCGTAAGTGTCCAGGACTTTATTCTGGTAGCTTAGTGTCACACGCACTACTTTTAGGAGTACTCGGGCTCCACTGCTGCTGGCGGGATCGATGTACATGACGCTCGCTTTGCTGCTGGATGGTGCGGGTGAAGGGCGCCGTCTGTTACTGTCGTGAAGTATGTCCAGATGGGCTCCATCGCACTTGGTGCACCTTTTCTTTAAGCGGCATTCGGCTGCCATGTGTGAGCGCGCACAGCGAAAACAGCGCTTGTTGGACTTTATCCATTGACTTGCTTCCTCCGCGTTCAGCTTGGGGAAGGAGTCACATTGCGCTAGCCAGTGTTCTTTCTCACAGTAGGGGCACACTATCTTCCACTTCTCCGTTCTGGAGGGGGTACTGTGGCTCCTGCTGCTCGGTACTGACTCCGATTGGTGCATCACAGTCACCGATCTTCTTCCATCATTTAGTCGTCTGGTTCCTTCTCTGGAGCCAGGGGTGCTCCGTCCGAATGTATCCAGCCGTAGGCTGCTGACTTCTCTCGCCAGGAAGTCTGCTAGATCGAGGAGGTTCGGTTCGGGGCCATTCGGGTCTCGGTGGTCTCTCTGCCGCCTAAAACGCTCCTGTCGAGCGGGCGGCAGCTTCTCCAAGATCCTTTCCACATTTGAGTTGGCGTAAAGTTCATGCCTCCCCTTCTCTCTCTGCGCTCCCAACATCCCTACCAGGGACTGCACTCTGATGGACAGGTCGTCCAGTGCTCGATTGTCTATTGCTGGGGGTAAGCGGTCGATGTGTCGGATCTCCTGGATCACGTAATCCCATATGCGCCCATACCTCTGGTCCAATGCTACCAGCGCTGCTGTGTATGGGGTGGTGGAAGTCGCGTAGGCGAGCGCTATATTATGTGCGTGGGGTACCTTTAAGTGCTTCAGTAGGATGGCGTATTTATGGCGTTCATCCAATACATCCACCAACATGGTCTCCAGACACATGCGGAGTTCTGTATACTGGGCCCGGTTCTCTTGGGTGAAGTCGGGTACCATAGGCGTGCCAATGTATGACGCTGACTGTGGATACATCGGCGAGCGTTGGGGGAGAGGCCTCCTAGGCGAGTCTCCTCCCGCTCCTTGGTATGGGCTGGTACCGGCAGTGTACCATGGCCCGCTTGTCCAGGTGCTGTTCCTCGGTGCGGGTCGTGCGTCGTGCTCACCCGTGTATAGAGTCGGGGGTCTGTAGCGCAGCTCCGCGGGAGTATAGCCTGGGCTGTACCGGACCTCCTGGTCCGGTAGAGTACTGTGCTGTCGTCGGGCGCGGTTCTCCTCCTCTTCCTCTTCGTCTTCAGTTAGGTCATCCAGTGCTTGTAGTCTCTGGTTTAGCCTCTCCACAGGATATGCTGCTCCTTCCCGGTTGCTAGGTCTCGCTTGGACCGGTGGGGGGAGGTGGTCTGTGGGGGGTATAGACCTCGTCTGTTGGTCAAGTTCAGGGTTGTTTACTCGGCTAGGGGACGAGTTCCTGGAGCCTCTGGCGGAGGGAGAGGGTGTTGTCCGTCTGATCAGCTGTTCTATTAGTTGCGCTTGCTGTCTGTCGCGCTCTGCATCCCGTAGAGCACCAGCAGCTGCTCGCTGGCTGTCTGCTCGGTCTCGGGCCACATTCTCTTCCATCTGAATGCGTCTTATTTCTAGACGTATATGCTCTTCTTTGCTCCGCTGCTGGATCTGCAGTCGGTCGCGTTCAGCAGCGGCGTTCAGGCTGATGAGGAAGGCCTGCTGTAGGGTCCTCTCTGCCTCGCTGGGAGAAGGCGGTTGTATAGGGGAGCCTTCCCTCGGGGTACTCCTTGCGGAGCCTTGGAGCTCTATCTCCACGGTGCTCTCCCCGTCTTCTTCCGTGCCGAGTTCTCTCTCGGTAGCGTTGTATTCCTCCCGGGACTCATCGGGGACTACTTCTTCAGTACTGGCGGGGTGTGGAGTCATGTCTGGTTCCCACTGGTCCCCACCGTGAGCTTGGTCAGTTACATTAGAACCCGTAGGGGCCTCTATGGTCGGGGTAGTCTGGGCGTTGGGGTTAGACATACTTTTACTTTCTAGTTTTACCGCGTTTACTGTTAGTAGAAGACTAGGTTGTTGACTGACAGCGTAAGCCTCTAAGTACTGAGGGAGCCGTCGTTCGCGCTGCGGGCGTTGGTTAGGAGGATCGTTTCGTGGAGTGTTCATCATAGGCCATTTCAATATTAATAACACTATATTAATATTACACTAATTACCATCCGGCTCGAAGGACCAATTGTAACTGAGGGGTACAATTCCCTGACTGTATTGTTAGATATGATACTTACTACCACTACCTCTTGTACTTTAGACTCTGGCCACCCAGTACTAGGCATAAATAATTATGGTAAACACTCCCACGTAGACGAAACGATCCAACACAAATGTACCAAGTCGAAAGTCTGCGTTTAATAATAATTAATACATAGCAAAAGGTATGTAGAGCAATCACTTAATTACATTTATGATTTGAATAGGATGCACTTTTATGGCAAATGAGTATTCGTTGGTATATAAATAGAGAACGTCCAATCTCTGGTGGCGCAGGCGGTAAATATACAACCTGGAATATTTAAGGAATAATAGCAATGATACTTTAATGATTGTAGAACTGGATACACTAGGGGGTAATTCCGGTCGCTTGTAAGACAACTGGAGAAGGGGGGGGGGGGGGGTAGAGTCTGGCTGTATCCGTCTGGCCGAGGGTATCCTGGGAGAACCCACGGTTGTGCGGCTCGGTGCCTCAGCGATCCTCGATCCACAGATGAAAGCAGTTGGACTCTCTGTGGGCCGGCTTCCTCCGGTCCACGATGGAGAGACGTGAAGCGACCTCGTCGTGTAGAGCGTCTCCTCACCTGTCGTCCTCTCCGGGGGGGGGTTTCCAACACACGGCAGTGTTGGTCTTTATCCATAGAATAATCACTGTATACAAAGCATAATCCGTGCCTGGGAAGGCGGGCTGTCGTCGGGAGAATAATCCGGTATGCAGGTCCACTCGCTCATCGGCTCTGGGGCTCCTCGGGTGCAGCCTCACATGGGGTCGGCCACCCTGGATAAGCAGCCAGTTCTACCCGAAACGATGGGGGTACTGACTACGATAGTATTCTCACCGCACGAAGCACTACATATGAATAGACTATTATTAGCTTAATAGACTACGTCCAACTCGACGATATAGTGCCAAATATGACTATTCAAATATTAATATACACGATGTCTCAATACCGATGGTAGGC
This sequence comes from Notolepis coatsorum, assembly GCF_963971535.1. NCBI lineage: Eukaryota > Metazoa > Chordata > Actinopteri > Aulopiformes > Paralepididae > Notolepis > Notolepis coatsorum. The sequence goes on along the minus strand of NC_140170.1, from coordinate 125,899,122 downwards.
CGAACTTGGCCTTACTCCCACACGTGGCGTCGCGGGGAGGCTTTACGTCTATCACTCTATTGGAGGGTAAGAAACTGGACTAAAAGAAAGTCCTACTTTAGTAGCGCAGTATATATACGCACTATGAACAAATAGTACCATTAGTGGTGCGGTAGCCAGATTCCTACGCGGAACTAGGACTTGTTCGTACATGTTGAGCGGTACGTTTGAACTGGGTCTGGGGGGTATGGCAGCCTGGCACCAAGGTCTCGACCAATAGTAGAATGGAGACTATTATGGGATGTTCAGTAGGCTAGAATGGATATTCAATGCATATTGTACAAGGAATATACAAGGGATATCAGGGAATATTAGAGAATATACAAATACAATTAAATATATATATATAAATAAATATATATATTCAGTTTAATCTGGCCCTTCACAACAGAAAGTATTTGAAATAGCAAGGAGTTTGTTATAAGCAGAGAATAGAAGGAGGAGATTGCAAGTTAAGTTGTTTTCATCATTAATCTTTCATCTCGGGCACTTATGGTTTGTCTGGTTTTATTCAGAAATCATATCTCTAATTTGTGTGCCTTCTTGAAAAGAGATGATGAAAACAACTGGTTAGTTATTCTGTTAGTATGGGAATTAGGTAGACTTTCATGACTGCAACATCATCACCTGTGTCTAATTCATGTTAAATAAATGAACAAGGGTATGTTCATTTTAAAACATTTCATTCCTACTATACTAAGTTGAGTCTCTAGGTGTGGTCAGAGTCCTCTCTGCTATTTGCATTGTCTTTCAGCTCCACACCATCCTGGTTGATTTTTGTGTTCAAATGTAGATTAGTTTGGGGTCTCAATTTACATGACTGCAGCTGGTATCACTCAGTCTGTGTCCTGTCTGTGTTCAGATGCAAATCATTGGAGTTTCAGTCTTTTGTGATGCAATTTGAGTGTCTACACTGCTCTGCACCCCGACCCAGAGCCAAATCTGTCTGCCTCTTGGCTGTCTGCTCGGTTCCTGCAAACACAAAACATGTTAATTTCCCAATATTTTCTTTAGTTTTCCTCTGGGTGAGCTTGCTTCCTGTAAACACAAAAAAACATGTTAATTTTCCACTCCTCTAAGACCATTTTGAGTGTGTTCTCCTTGATTTTGAGTTCATCTAGTCTTCATCTATTTCATCATCTCACAAAATATACATATCTCATTTTGGTTACTGTAGAAAAGAGGAGGCATGATTTGGCCTCATCTAAACATTATCTGCAATTATTTATTATCTCCAAAGAAAGGTTGTTGTTATTCTTTCTTTAGCTTTTAGATCTTGTTGATCTAAACCTCTTATTTTTAAACATAATTGTAAAAGCTTATAAGGTCTAATTGCCTATAATGGGAGTAAGTGTGTGTTACTCATAAATTGTAATAGAAATGATTCGTTGAATAAACTTAGCATGTTTGCCTTATCACTAGCCTCGTGCAGATTCTAAGATGTAGGCAGCTATTTATGATGATCGAGTCTACCGGTGTGCTCACAGATGCAACAATCTGAGACAGACACTGAGATTAGCTTTATGTGATTTATAACGTGTATATTAAAGCAACATAAACACTCTAGTGATCTGAGATAGTTGTAATTCACTGTAACTGTGACGATAGTTGTGTCCTGCATCTATATTTAGGATTTTCATACTCACCGGACAAGCTGTTGTGCTGACGTCGTCCTAATAGTTATTCTCAGTTATTGAATAACCTTATAATTTGCCCCCACATAAAAATAAAAAAAGATAACTAAACATGGATTTCATACACCCTCGGCCTCGGGCATATTAAGCTTCACGTTAGCCCATGGATAGCTTCATATCAAACTCATAACTTCATGGCGCACACCGTGTGACGTCATCGCTCCAAGCGACGTTCATGCGTTCCCATTCACCTTGGAAATAACGCTTTGGAATCCATGCAGTACTTTTCCGCAAGCTCTCAATAGCCTGGAATTCACCTAAAACCAGCGTTTTGTAACCGAATGAACAAGCCTGTGCATCATATGCGGTTCCATGTGAAACGTAAACAAACAGACAAGAAAAAACAAGAAAAACTACAATTCCCAAAATGGTCGTTCCTTGTAAACCCGGAAGTCTAGCAGGGCCCGAACACGGCATGCTCTGTTGACACCGGAAGTCGCTCTCCTAGCATGTTGCGAGTATATGGCTCTGGTCGCGAGAGTTGCACCCCAATGTTATTTCCTGTATAACGTTAACTCGTCGCCCACTGCTCGGCGCGATATCAGCCGGTTCTTAACTTAATAAAGCAACGCGACGGGTTCTATAATACTGTGCACATACAAACGAAACTTAAACAGACAAACAAACAAACAATAATACATAAAAGATAACCTGTGTGTATACCTGGTCTGTATCGGATTGCTGTTTGTTTAATCGACCAGCATCCTGCTGCGATAAGGCTTGATTACCCTTGATATAATCTATACATCGTTATTAAAGCGACCGAACCTGAACTTCGAAATTTAACAGCGTTATATGTAGATTCAATATATCGTTTAACCAACACTCACGGTCTCGAAACACATGCGACTAATGTCCCGTTTAATGTAGGACTGACGTCCTACCGGAACGTCCCATAGTCAGCTACCCGCCTATCTGTATTGATCAATGGTTCACCTAATCCGAATACATCGTTTTCAGGAGTGGAGAAAACACCGTTAAACACGGCTTGACCTGAAATCCGTTATTAACAACGATATAGAGGTCCAATATACTATAGTCAAGATTCACGGTCCCTGAACAACATGACCAAAATGTCCCGTGTTTCTCTACCCGCCTATCTGCAATGACAATAGATAACCTAACCTGACTATATCGGTTCCAGGAAGTTAATGACCGCAGGTCTAGTCAGTGTGAACTTGGAATTAATACAACAATACTGGGGGCAAATCCTATCACGGTCTTAATACTAGCATCTCGGTCCTACTTCCCGCCTATTTGCAGAAAAAAACATAGAACGGATTCTAATCAAGTAACGTTTCCAAGAATATCACTACTAACACGCCATACGTATAATAATAAGTCGGTCCTCTTACCAACAGTATATATCTTCTAAGTCAGCCAGCCCCTGGTCACAACATATTAGTTCAGTTAGTACCCTCTTGGTCCTAACTAGGAAATCTACATTCCCATTGCACATACTTTTAGCTAGTCTCTGGTTAAAACTCAGTCAGGGTATAGTACAACGATGACCCAGTACATATTTCAGCTAGTGTCTATAACACTCTGTCTGGGAACAGGTACCATTAACCCAGCAAATCTTTCCTTCACACCTGAGGAAGACCGGGTTACACGTGTTTCTCCCGTAACGATTCTCAATACAGATCAGATATATTAATGCACATTACTCTCACTCAGCCATGATCTCAATATTGATAACATACCATAACATTCACCTGGCACAGAGAAAAGCGGGAAGGTTTTAATTCCTTGCCATACATTTTGGTCGACCATTCTATTATACTCACTTTTCTCTGTATAGATGAAACAATACAGCACGCTGGGAGGACGCAAAGAATCCGTCACAAGTTCATAGATGCCAATTGTGGGATATTGTGAATATCCTGAAGAATGTTCTCAGTCAACCGAGGGTCAGTTAATAACAAGGTTTATTAACTAGACAGATAGAAATCAGTGGAGGCTGCTGACCAAATTTTTTGGTGAAGCACAAATTATTATATTATATTTATAAAACATCCCCCAATGTGTGTGTCAGTAGTGGCTGGTGAGTTAAAAAATTGGGGAGGACGGGAGATAAAAAAATTTAATAAAGAAGTACAGACACAGTGTGGTTATGAAGACAGCAGACAGACACTACAGTTAAAGACAACAGGCAGTCACTAGTAGTAATTTATACCTTTGATTAACTCTTGACACACACCTCACTTACACACATCACAACAATAGCTTAGTCAAGAAGTAGGGATGCTCGATATTGGCTTTTTTACCGATACCGATATTCCGATATTGTCCAACTCCAATTTCCGATACCGATACCGATATCAACTGATACCGATATATGCAGGGTTTCCCCCCCAAAAAAACATAATAATTTCAGGTAACTAATAATTTCACTGGATGCATTCAAAAGGCTTTCTAAAGGTAAGCATTATCTGTGCAAAATATGACAAATACTTAGATTTAATGGAAAAAAGTGCCATATTTATTTTGTCAACAACAGCAGCTTGGATTACACTCTCCCTGAGATAATCCTGACAAATATCTACTTCTTCACAAAATGTAAACACAATTGTACCTATACAACTGAGGTAAAGTGCAAATAACTGAAACATACAAATAATACTCCAGCAGTGCTGGACCAGCCCACATTTAAAAGGAACACGCCAACAGAAGACGATAAGCTAAGTTATTTTAAGCAGCCCCACTCATTAGCCTACTTGGGGTAACACAATCCTTCAAATAAACTGGGCTCAAGCCCTGAGTCTAGATGAGCTCTACATGTAACTGGCCAGTGGCCATCATTTGGCTAATAAAACACTATAATATACTAAAATAACAACCTGGGCTCAAACAGCCCTGCTCTTTCAAGTAACCAAATGTGCAAATGAAAACAAAAATGTCACAGAAGAAACGGTATTAGTCCAGTCCTCTTTTTAAAGTACAACAAATTAAAGTGAAAGAAAGACTGATGCTGACTGGACTATATAACAGTGACCCTGTCCTATTTTTTCTCCATGTCCTTGTGAGTGAGAGGTAGATTCTTCTGGATGAAAATCAGCACACAATCTTTCAAATAAACTGGGCTCAAGCCCTGCTTTAGATGAGCTCTACATGTAACTGGCCAGTGGCCATCATTTAGCTAATAAAACAAAATAATATACTAAAATAACAACCTGGGCTCAAACAGCCCTGCTCTTTCAAGTAACCAAATGTGCAAATGAAAACAAAAATGTCACAGAAGAAACGGTATTAGTCCAGAGTCCAGTCCTCTTTTTTAAAGTACAACAAATTAAAGTGAAAGAAAGACTGATGCTGACAGGACTATATGACAGTGACCCTGTCCTATTTTTTCTCCATGTCCTTGTGAGTGAGAGGTAGATTCTTCTGGATGAAAATCAGCATCTCAGCATTATTGCAATGTATTCGATTCCGCTTCTCATCTATGACATGGGCGACAGCACTGAAGAGCCGTTCGCTGTCGACACTGGTGCAGGGTGCAGTGAGGTACTTGCGTGCTACATGGGCAATAGCAGGGAAGCGGGCCTTGTTGGACCTCCAGTAGTTGAAAGGGCACTCCGTCTTGAAGATGGTGACTTCCCCCAGGTATGCATGCACCTAAAGAAAAAGAAAAAAAAGACAAATGTACAAAACAAACATTAAATTAAATTAATTCTATTTACTTTTCTTCAAAATCCAATCTTTATTTTATTAATTGTATATGCATTTTCATGTGAAGCACTCTGCAATTCAATTCAATTAGTTTGCTAATAAAATGTATTATTCACCTGTGATGCCATCTCCCCTGTAGCTGCTTGTTCGCTGAGTTCATTCTCCTCCAGGATTTCTTGGTACATGTCCTTCAGTTTCGGGCTTCCAGTTCGGGTCTTCTTAGGTGGGGGGTCCTGGTCTTCCTGACCATCTGCAGCCTCTCTTTGCTGATCATCACTGCCACTGGCCATTCTTTCCACAACTTTCAGAAGCATATTGCGTGCTTCCTCCTTCTTGTCGTTGTCAAAATAACGATCTTTGTAACGAGCATCAACCATGGTTGCAATGGCATAAAGAGGTTCTCCTTGCACACAATGGAAGCGGTCACTGACAGCTTCTAGTAGAGTACGTTTGGCTGTTCTCACACCTTTGTCCTGTGCTTCATCACTCTTGGTAAGCAGCCGTGTCAGAGACACCACACCAGGGATGACATCTGCAGCAGTAGCCTCGGCAGAGCTGATGTCCCTGGTCAGCTGTTCAAAGGGTTCCAGTAGGGTGATCATCTTCTCCAGAATACCCCATTGAGTTGCTGTTAATGTTGCAGGGAGTTCATAATCAGCAACATATGCACTTAAAGCCCTCTTCTGCTCCACCAGACTCTGCATCATATAGAAGGAGGAATTCCACCTGGTGGCAACATCCTGTTGAAGCCTTTTAACAGGCACGTTGAGTTCCTTCTGTATGTCTTCCAAACGACTGTAAGCTAGCGGTGAGTGCTTGAAGTGTCCTACCACTTTCCTCCCCACAGCCAGAGCCTCTGCGATGCTGCGTTGAGACAGGGCACCTCCGTTCACTGCCAGCTGCAAGCTGTGCGCCATGCAGGGCAGACTTTTCACACCAAACTCCGTCGTAGCTTTAGCCATGTTACGTGCGTTATCCCTCACCACAACTTGTGACTTGGGGATTTTCCACGCCTCAAACATCCCTTCAAAAGCAGCTGAGATCGCTACTGCTGTATGAGACCCACGCCACTCTTGGGTATTAAGCACAGCCTTTTTCAGCACAAAGTCCGCATCCAGCCATTGTGCAGTCAAGCTCAACATGCTAATCGAGCTAACGCTTGAAGACCAGATATCTGTTGTGAAGCTAATGGACACAGCATTTGAAATTAGCTTCTCGATGTGACTGTACACACTATTGTACAACTCGGGCAAGCAGATATCTGTGAAATACTTGCGACTGGGCATGGCAAAGCGTGGCTCGAGATACTCCACAAGTTTGGTGAATCCGGTGTCTTGCACGATCGAAAACGGCTGGTTATCCAGTGCGATACACTCGATGATTTTCTGATTGATGGCTTTCGTCCTGGGGTGGTCCTTGCTGTATTTTAGTTTTTTATAGACCGACTCGTTAAGAGACAACTGCATCGTGGGTTTAACTTTTTTCGGTGTCTCACTTATCTTCTTTTCTTCGTTTGCTTTCACAAATGCTGCATATATCTCCGGGTGATTCTTCTTAAGGTGGGAGATTAAATTCATTGTATTGAAGGAAGATATCTTGGTTCCTCCTCGCATAACCTCCGTTTTACAGTCATTGCAAATGGCAACTTTCTTATCTGGAGACACTTTGAAATAATTCCAAATCAGAGACATAACGTTAGCTGTTCGGGCTCCACTCGCGGACTTGTTGTTACATGTATGCTGCAAGTGACGACGCGGTTTGATGATGTCATCAAGCACGCACCGATAGACGTCTGGGTCGGCTCATCCATAGATATATATAGAACACTAGATAGGAGTCACCAGCGTCGCTGAACCGCCGCCATCTTGCTCCAGTCAGCCTTGAGTGAGGGTGAGTGAGCTGCACAGACAAAAATACTCATAACTCGCTGAAATATTGATGGATTTACAAACGGTTTGGTTTATTACAAGCATTATTAACGTGGCTATGATTCAAATTTTGTAAAAAAAAAAAAAAAAAAATATTGTTATTGTTTTTTTTTTTTTTTTAACCGATACCGATATTTTCCGATATCACATTTTACTGCCGATATCGGCCGATAATATCGGTCGGCCGATAATATCGGACATCCCTATCAAGAAGGCAAATCAAAAACTATTTGTTTACAGCAAGATCAGACCATTTCTCATCCTCACTGTTTCAAACACATCTACATGCAATTTCTTTGCAATTGCATGCAAAAAGAGCTTATAAAATGCATGGTAAATGTCCAACCTGGACTCACCACTGTACTCACAGCTTTACTGCCAAGACACAATAGGCTACAAGTCAAGAAGTATCACCACATCAATCCCACATGCACTCATTCCAGTACACACACACACACACACACACAGTATAAACAAACTATACTGCTGTGACGATTTCAATAAAACAGACCATTCTGAGTCAATGGTACAGAAAAACTGTACATTGGAATATTGGTAAACATATCGGTCAATCCCATTGTCCCATGGGATTATGCCCCCCCCCCCTCCCTGCGGCGATATCAATATTTGATTAGAAACACAAGCGGGGAAAAGCTACCTGCAATGCCACAGCGGGCTATTGAGTTCATATGCCATAAATGTCATGTATGTTGTGTCTGTCATAAATGTCAATATGAATTGAAAATGGGGGACCCTGATGTAAACAAGACGAAAGTCTTGCTCTGGTCTGCATCCCCTTAACAATTGTGTGTATTGAGCCGTACTGTATTGTACCCATTATGCAATCTGTTAAATAAAGTTTTCATTCATTCATTAATTTGCTGTCTCATTATAACACAAACAGCTCACCATGAACCATGACCAGCTTAATTACGTTAGTTAGCATCCAAGCTAGCGTGATAACGTTAGTACAGTAGTTATTAGCATCCAAGCTATCGTGATAACGTTAGTACAGTAGTTATTAGCATCCAAGCTAGCGTGATGACGTTAGTACAGTAGTTATTAGCATCCAAGCAAGAAATGGCTAGGCTGCCTGCTCTTACCTGCAATAATGTTGTCATCGTCCTGGACAGATAGACTTGTTAAATCATAATATCCTCACTTTGTGCTGGTCCTCAGTAAATGTCCCGCCGGCGAAAAATAAGTTGCTATTAAAGTGCTAAATGAACGTGAATGTGTGTTCGAACGTGGCCGCTCTGTTAATAAAATGTTCAATCAATCAATCAATCAATCAATCCCGCAAGGGGAGACACAGCAGCTCCGTGTAGCTGCAGAGCTGCAGCCTGCAGAGTAGCAACCATTCTCTGATTGGATCTCAAGGCTGTCAATCATTCAACCTCCGTGTAGCTGCAGAGCAGCAGAGATGACAATCATTCAATCCCCCATTCAATGGCAAGAGTTTAAATGCACGGACCGTGCTTAGATGACGTTAATAGCCTATTTTCATTGGCTATTATTTATTATATATTTAATCCCGGGTCAACCCGTGCAGAATTTTTACTGCAGTTTCACCAGTTTTACTGCAGCCATTACTGCAGTAGTGCAGTGCAGGCCTGAGCTCAGAGCTGGCAATTTTGGCAATTTTTGAAGAAAAAAATAAATTCACTGGCATTTTTTTTTTATGAGGAAAATATTTCTAATAAAAAAAAAATTATAATAATAATTTAAAAAAAAAAATATATATATATATATATATATATATATATTTTTTTTTTTATTATTATTATTATTTTTTTATTAGAAATATTTTATATATATATATATGTAAATGTAAATTTATAATAATTATGAATTATGAGTGAATTTGTGTTTCACGTGTTGTCATAGAGAAACCTCCACTGATAGAAATATACATAGCAGTTAGAGAGAATGACTGAGGGGCTCGCCCCAGGTGATCAGCTGAATGACCCAGGTAGAGCCCTCGAATGCTGTCGGGAGGAGCCCTTTATAGTGAAAAAGGGGGAGGAGGGGGACCCATTTGATAGGTCAAATGGGTGTGGGGGGGGGACACAGGATAGGGGACAAAGGGGAGGGGAATGTCTTTACATGAGAGAGTTGGGGAATCATATTATTCCACATCACCTAACACTATTGCTCCGTGATCATAGCCATTCATCTCTAAAGCTAACCACTATTTGTAAAAGCCACAACCACGTTACCATATTTGTAATAATGTAAATCATTGTGTCGTTGTACATATTGTGTGTATATAACGTTAGTGGCTAAGTTAGCTAGCTTGGTAGCCAGCATTCTCGAAACTCCAAACATGGCCCGATTTAAAATGGTTCTCTCCTCTTTGTATACCTTTGTCCTCACAAGTATTCTGCCAGGGAACTTATAGACACGACAATAGTAGTAGTTATAAGGTGTTTGAGCTTGTAACGTTAACGTTAGTTAGCTAATAGCTATCGTGGTAGCCCCTTTCGTGACTGTGATGCACAGAGTGCTATCCGAGGGGACTACTATCGTATCAACATGCCGCGACGTGTAGCTTGCTAGCCGGCATGATGCGTGTGCAGTGCTTTGCCCCACAGGTCTGAGAAGAGGACCTGCACATTTTACTCGTTCCCAAAACTCTTTTACATGCACGACAGTAGACATAATGCTAACGTTAGCGGCGTAACGTTAGCCAGAGCCATATAGCCAGCTTGATACTATGACCCGGACGCGTGTAGCTTATTCCCAGCGGAAGAGTGCGTCGCGTGCTTCCGCGTTTTCTCTGATTGGCCATGACGCCCATTTGACCGCGGCAGCGCGAGAGAGCTGCAGCGTGGAAATATGCTGTCTATTGCCTCGCGCTGCAGCGTGGAAATAGGCTGTCTATTGCCATTCTCTAAGACAAACTCTAACCTTAACCAGCTCCTTAACAGCGCCTAAACTTAACCCTTCTAACCTTAACCAACTCCGAAACAATGCCTAACCTTAACCTTTTTTTCTTTTTTTTTTCTTTTTTTTATTATTGCAAAACAAAAATTATTAAAAGTCAGTACTCAACACACAATGCATAATGAAACCAACAATCAAGGTGGCTAAAATGACATGCAAGTACAGAAACAGAAAACAACAAAAAGTCTATAATAATATTTTACCGTATACAGTGTATATCCAACGAAATTACCAATTATACAAATGCCTTATACAGGATATACCCCTAATACCTATTTTCTAAAACCCTACACACATATGCTCCAGCTCGAACCCCCCCCTCCCGGACCCCTCCTTGGATAGTACCTCCATTATCCCTCACTCCTAACCAGACACTACCATTATAAGCTAGCTTTTATTCTCTCCACCACTTCTAACCACATTGACATTTTGGATTCGTTGAGACCCAGAATTCTTGCTGTAGATATTTCTTGATAAATCACATCGAGATATGTAAGAAACCAAACCTTCCGGCACATTTTTTCCGGTTGAAACCAGCGTGATGCGATCAGTTTTTTAGCTACTGTGATACCCGATAAAACCAATCTCTTTAGCTGTGGATTTACTGCAAACTCAAAAACATCATTCAATAGTAATAGAGAGGGGTGTACTGGTATATTCCAAGATACGAGTTTTGATAATTGATGGGTCACATCTTTCCAGAATGCCTTAACTGGTGGGCAGTCCCAATACATGTGCATAAATGTCCCTTCGTCTCCATTTGTACATTGGAAGCATTTTGAGTCTTGTTTAAGGCCCATTCTGTTCAGTCTTATAGGAGTCAAGTATGTCCTGTGAATATAGTTAAGATTGATTTGTTGATGGTCCGGGTTCCTTGATGTAAGACGGACATTTGCCCATGCTTCTTGCCAATCAAAGTCACTTTCCAGGTCTGGTATATCCCTCCTCCAGACAGAGTCTAGTTGGAGGGTTTCATACGAGGACGTTAGTAATTGATAATAAAAACCTGATACAAAACCTCTCGATGTTTCTCTTTCATAGAAGAATTTGTGGTATCTGTGGTGTTCAATTGGTTTCGTTAATGGAACACCTTGAGTCTTCAAACATAACAATAACTGTAAGTAAAAAAGATGTGTGGACTTGGTGAGATTAAATTTCTTCTGTATTTCTTCATAACTACAGAAACCCTGTTTGTTAAAAACATGCCCTAATGAGTGTATGCCTTGCTTTTCCCATATAGGGAATCTTATAGGTTGTTTTCCAATCAAGAGTGCATTGTTATTGAATAAGGGAGTATGATTGTGCCATTTATGTGGGTTAGGATATTTCTTTTGTGTTTCACGCCATATCCGGATCGCATGAGTAATTATGGGGCCAAATTTCCGTTCGCAATGCTTGATTGGTAGTTTAGTGTATGCTATGTCCTTCAGTCTATGTGGGGCTACCATGTTTTCTTCTAATTTTCTCCAGGATACTAATGCTTGGGGATCAAACCATGTTGTCAATGGTCTTAATGTGTACGCCTTAAAATAGTGGAAACAATCTGGAAATGCCATGCCACCGTCTGCTTTATTTCTCTGTTCGGTGGATCTTTTTATACATGGTGGTTTGTTATTCCAAATAAATTTGTATGTGGAGGAGTGTAATCTTTTCCAGTAACCCTCTGGAGGGGGTAACGGTAGCATTGAGCTAAAGAAGTTGATTCTAGGTAGTACGTCCATCTTAACTATTGATATCCGTGCCTGTACTGAGTTTTTAAGTTTTGCCCACCTATCAAGGTCGTCTTTGATTTTGTTTTGGATTTTTGTGTAATTGTGCTTCACCGTTTGTCTTATGGTGGGGAATATTTCCACTCCCAAACATCTAAAATGTTTTACCATAGGTATCTCTCCTGGGAGGGTTATATCTTTTTTTGCAGGGGCGTTAAGTGGAAGGAAAGCCGACTTCGGCCAATTTATCTTGAATCCCGATAAATCTCCAACGTTCTCAATCAACTTGAGCAGATGAGGCAGTGTGGTGTTGGGGTTTTGCATAAACAGTATTACGTCGTCCGCATATAAACTAATTTTATGTTGTGTGCCCTTGATTACGATTGGTTCTATGGATTGGGATTGTCTTATATATTGTGCTAAAGGTTCTAATGATAGATCGAATAGTCCAGGACTAAGAGGGCAACCCTGTCTAGCTGAGCGTGATACCGGAAATATTCCGGAGGTGATTATACCTGTTGTAATCATGGCCGATGGGTCTTTGTATACTACTTTAATCATATCAATGAAACCTTTACCTAACCCCATCTTCTCTAATATTGCCCATAGATACGACCATTCCAGCCTGTCAAAAGCTTTCATTGCATCCAGGGACAGCATCGCCTTAGGTATGGTGTCGTCCTTGTCAGCATCTAGTACGTGCAGTATTCGTCTTATGTTATCAGTGATCAGGCGGCCTCTTATGAAGCCAGTTTGGTCCGGATGAACTAAAGACGTCATATGCTTTTGTAATCTGATGGCTAATACCTTAGAGTACAGTTTGATATCGGTTCCGAGGAGGCTTAAGGGTCTGTAACTACCGCACTCGGTGGGGTCTTTGTCTTTTTTGAGAAGGACTGTTATGAGTGCAATATTGTCATTCTTATGGAAGTTCCCCTCCTTGACTGAGTATAAGATCATATTTAGTAATAAGGGTCCAATTATGTCCCCACAAGAGAGGTACATTTCTGGTGGGATACCGTCTCTTCCAGGAGCCTTACCACTTTGCATTTCGGATATGGCCTTCTTGAGTTCCTCTTGTGTGATCGGTGTTTCTAACTGTTTAGCGTCATCCTCTGAAAGTTTAGGGAGAATAATTTGATTAAGATATGTGTCCATTTTGTTTTGATCGAAGGTTGTTTCTGATTTATATAAGTTGGAGTAGAATTCTTTGAATGTCACGTTTATTTTTTCCGGGTCTGTTTCAAGTACTTGTTGTGCTCTAATGGTAGTTATATCTGCAAATTTTGCATTAAATCTTAATCGCATGGCTAATAGGTGACTAGGTTTAGAACCTTGGTAGTACTGCTGTTGTCTTGTGCTACATATTTTATTTCCGATTGTTGTCTGTATATGGCATTGATCTCTTTTTTTAGTACCTTAACTTGATTTTCTAGTCGAGTTGAGTTGTTGTATTGTAAAGAATTAAATAACGTTGAGTAAAGCGTTTCCAGTTCAGCCAGTTTTGTGCATCGATTCTTGCGCATTTTGGAGGAAAAGCTATCAGTGAAATCCTTGATCATTCCCTTTACCGACATCCATATTATTCTGGGATCTTGCACCGAGTTTGCATTCTCCCGTAGGAATACTATAAGAGCTTCTTTGAGTTGTGTAATGAATTCCTTGTTATTAAGCAGCATCGAGTTAAATCGCCATCTTGGGGCTCGGGAAGATAGTATACCAAATGTTCCTTTTAGGAGTAAATAACAGTGATCTGATAGTGCATTGGGTATCATTTCCACCTCATAGTTATCAAATAGTCTCGGGGATGCAAAGACATAATCTATTCTGGATAATATTCTGGATAATAGAAAAGTAAGGTTTAACCTGCAAGTTGGCCTTTAATACAATAAAAGTCTGCCTTTTAATTTCATATTTCATACAGTTCAATTTAGATTCTTGAATCATGATGGGCATCACCAGTTTAAACTTGTTTAAAAAGCATATATGTCTGTAATTCAAGATAAATCTGCCTTCTGTATTTCTCTGTAGCTCACTTGGTAACAATGCTGAGGTTGTGGGTTCGATCACATGGGACTACATATACTAAAAATCTATGCACTCATGTACTATACGTTGCTATAAAAGCGTCTGCTAAGAAGCATATATTTTTTTTCATTGGGTTTTTAGCCCTAGTTGCACTTTTGTTGCACTTTTTTTGTTTATTTCATGTTTTTAACAATGCATACATGATTGTGTATTACTGCACTTTTTTTATTTATTTATTTTTTATCAAAGTGGTTAACAAATGTGGGTCGCGACTTAATGCCTAAGGAAAAATGTGGGTCCCGAGGCTAGACCAGTTGAGAACCACTGCTCTACAGTATTCTTTAGGCTCTTGGGGCCATGCAGGCATGCTCTCTACGGTATTATTTAGGCTCTCAGGGCCATGCAGGGATGCTCTACAGTATTCTTTAGGCTCTTGAGGCCATGCAGGGATGCTCTCTACAGTATGATTTAGGCTCTCAGGGCCATACAGGGATGCTCTACATTATCATTTAGGCTCTCAGGGCCATGGAGGGATGCTCTACAGCAGGGGTGGCCAACCAGTCAGAGACAAAGAGCCACAAAAATGACTGTGGTACCACAAAGAGCCACACCATATATACCAGCGTTTCTCAACCTTTTTTTCAGTCACGGCACCCTTCATGTGTTTATAGGTCCCACCCTCTGGCCTCTGATGTTGCTAATGTCTTTTTTATTTGGGCCTCACAGGGTTAACCTCTTAAGCCCGAGTGGTCCAGTACTGGACCGCAAATGACATCAGGCCATAAATCCATCTCTACAGAATGTATGAATTAATGTTGCGTTTTCTTTTCAGATGTAGCCAAGAGTAAAGACCCTAACCCTGTCAAAACAGCAGTCAAAGTGTATATTTTCAGCATTACGTTTGTTTACCAATGATTGTAACTGTTATTAGTGAAATATATGATTATAGAAATCTCAGGGCATTGAGTTGGAATCTGGCGCATATTGACGGGAGCCAGTGGCACAGCCAAAAGTGAGTGTAGTCTTTTGAAGGAAGAGACCCAGGGCTTTTGATGGACTTTCGAATTTAGAAAAACTACCCTACCCAGCTCACGCCAGCCCCTGTCAATCATCTGATTTATGGATTCACTTTTTTATTTCTCTTATTTTTCGGGATTATCTCCCGCAAACCTGAACGTTATTGCCATAATACAGAACACAGTTTGTTTCTCTACCTTTCTGTGAACGATAGCAAAAAACGGCGTTGCAATCTGATGAAAATGTTTGGAGAAATTGACATTATAAAAAAGTAACTGTACTTGTGAATCACGCCTGGTGATACTAAATCCATATTGCATTCTGCCATTTGAAAGGGGAGATTTGGCCTGATCCTTATATTTGCGACTTGGCCATAATAAGGTAATTTATAGGCCTGATATTCTATAATCATATTTCAAATAGCATGTGTCCGGATGGCAGAATTCAGTACTGTATCTACAAAATCTTCTGTTTAATTATCTTCCATTTATTAATTTGCTTAGATTTTTCAGGTCTGGTAAATTTTAGCCTGGTGTTATTCACAGTCAAAGATAAAAAAAAATAATATATAATTGAATTGATATTCTCCTTTGGTTCATTACAATTTACTCAAGCCTAGTAACATACACAATATTTCTGACACTGGGAATAAATTCCCTGAGATCCATAGATGTCCCTAGAATCAGATACCAAGAACATGCAAATGAACAATTAAAAAAATAAAATCTGTAAATGTGTATTCTACGTCTTATGGAATGAATGACACAAAAAAAATATATATATTTTTTTTTAAATGGAGGGATGAGCCACACATTGGTTGGCAAAGAGCTGCATGTGGCTCGCGAGCCGCGAGTTGGCCACCCCTGCTCTACAGTATTATTTAGGCTCTTGGGGCCATGCAGGGATGCTCTACAGCAGGGGTTCCCAACCTTTTTTCCCCCAGGGACCCCCAAACATCTCTGATGAAATTCCTGGACCCCCCTCCCAGGGCCGGACTGGGGAAATAATTCATACCGGGAGATAGAGCGCGAAATATAGCCCCAATCAGGCCACTTTTTAAGCGGGGGGTCAGGGGGTCCCCCACCAGGAATTTTTTTGTTACAAAGACTTAATTTCCTGCATTCTGGTGAATTTTAGTGCATGTGAATCACAAACTAATGAGCCAACAATTGCTTAGTACAATGTACTGTTATGGACCTCAAATAAAACTGTTGTGGCACTAGCAATGCTACTCTCTCCACCTTCAAAAAGAAAAAAGCAAGAGCACAACATATTTTTCTATTTACTATTATAATACAGTTAACCACTCTCTCCTGTAAGGGCCTTTCTTTTTCTTTGTTTTATCCCTCTCTCCTCCACCCTTTCTCTTTCTTCCACTGTCCATCTTGACATCAATGTTAATTGACTTTCGCTCTACTGTATCTCTCCCTGCCTCACTACCTGGTTCATTGCCTGGCTGTAATTCTGCATCTGAGTGCCATCTGCCATTCCATTCGCCGCCTCCGCTGTCAATCAGTTGTATCGCCTGGTCCCGCCTCCACCAATCACAAGCGGCAGCACGGCTCCATTGTGTGTGTGTGATCCGCGTGAGGGAGAGAGAGAGTCAGATAGTTCTCCAAGTCTGTCGCAGACAGTGAAATTCTGGTTGTTCCCCACCCACCTAGGTTATCTAACTATCGCGCCGCGCCGCCGCAACAACTAGAAACAATGGCCTAGTAAAAAAATTAATAA
Source organism: Notolepis coatsorum (assembly GCF_963971535.1). Lineage (NCBI taxonomy): Eukaryota > Metazoa > Chordata > Actinopteri > Aulopiformes > Paralepididae > Notolepis > Notolepis coatsorum. The sequence goes on along the minus strand of NC_140170.1, from coordinate 125,882,361 downwards.
TAATAATAATATTTTTTTTTTTTTTTTTTTTTTTTTATATAATTTTTTTTAAATCTGTGCAGCAGGCCAGGCCACCGGGAAAACTCCCGGTGCTCCCGATGGCCAGTCCGGGCCTGCCCCCTCCTAATAAAATACCATAAAATACTTTTTTTTGTCATTTTAATAACAAACTGCTTATACACAGGCATATGCATCATAATTAGACCCACTATGCTTCTTTGACTTGTGCCTTCAATCAACAAATCTCATCTTGCACCATATGTATTTCAAAATGTTGGCCAATATTCAAATCCTGTATTCATCCTCTCAAATCAGGCCCTAATGGTGAACGGTTTGCATTTATGTTGAATGAAGTAAGAATCCACTGCAGTAAAAATATCCTCACCTCGAGTGGTGGTAGTAAGGTTGACTGACATGAGAATGTCCTGCTTCAGATCCTCATTTTCGATATACTGCACATAAACGATGAGCACAGCCTCGTCTGCGACAGTTGTAGTTTCATCAAGTTGTATGGCAAATGGACCCTTTCTAAGCTTTTCTGACAGCTGCTGCTCGCAATCACTTGACATCTTATCAATTCGGTCTTTCACTACATTGTTCGAGAGTGGTACTGATTTTAGTTTATCCGCCACCTGTGGGCCGCACAGTTTCTAAACCATTTTGATGCAGGCTGGTTTGATGAGCTGCTCGCCAATATTGAGCGGTTTCTTTGCTTTTGCAATTAAAAGCGAACACTCAAAGGAGGCTTCGGTAGCCTTCTGTAAATCACTGCCACCCCTGCTCCACGCTACTCTAACATCAACGGGCTTGTTCGCCTTGAGAGACTGTTCTTTCCTCCGAAAAAAGTCCGGATCCTTCCCAACGGTTTCTGGGTGCTTAGACGCCTGATGTCTCTTCAGCTTGCTGGGCTTCAGGCTCGAGTTTGCCAACTTTTCTCCACAAATCACACACTCGTTTGTCGTTTGTCTGGTCCCTCAGTGAAGCCCATGGTGATGTCATTTTCGCGATTGCTGTAGGTCCTAACTTTTTTTGCAGATGAGCTGCCGTCATCTCATTTTCGTTTGTCACAATCATGTCTAGATGTTTATTTATTTATCTTTATTTTTTATTGTAGTGGAGAGACTATTCATGCTATAGATGATACAAATATGCTAATTAAATATTTCTCTTAAAAAAAAAAAAAAAAAAAAAAAGGACCTCAAATCATCTGTGGTCTGGCGGACCCCCTGCGCCCCCTGGACCCCAGGTTGGGAATCACTACAGTATTCTTTAGGCTCTCGTAGGGCCATGCAGGGATGCTCTACAGTATTCTTTAGGCTCTCAGGGCCATGCAGGGATGCTCTACAGTATTCTTTACCAGGGTTTTTGTTAGGGATTAGTGTTGGCAGAGGACTCAAATGCAGAACAGGACGAGGAGAAAAGCAATAGGCACAATGAGGTGTGGAGCCAGGGGTGAAGTATTCAAAAATAGAGCTTTACTTTCAGTAACAAAAAAAGGGAGCACAGCAATGGCTGGCAAAGGGCAAAACATAAAAGGATGAACTAAAAACCACAGCAGAGCTGGGCCCTATTCCCCGTACCTGGTTCAACTAAGTCGATCAAAAGTCCCATTATCCAGATTCAATTAACCCGATGTTTGAATCCAGGATTTCCCTGTTCCTCGAACGCTGATTCAGTCTCGTTAATTCGAACCAGACTTGATACTCAGGATAATTGCGCGCGGCCGCCTCACCTGAAAAGACAGCAGGTGGACTTCCGGTTTGCGACCTTCTGGTGAGCAGCCACATGAAAGAGCTCCCGGTCAATGCATATAAAAAAAAAAGGAAGTAAAACAATTCAAAACTAAATAAAAAGTGAGGATTCGAGGACAAAAGAAAGAAGGAAGAATGAACACGAGGACAAATGAAAGAAAAGCAACCCCAGATGAAGTAAGGTGCCGAGAGGGGAAGGAGAGAGGCCTACGCTGACGCAGAGGATGGAGAGGGCGCGCACGTGGACCAGAACCGAGAGACGAGGACGAGGAGAGGAGGATGGCCGGGGGTGAAATTGCTTTAAAAAAAAAAGTAAAAAAAAAAGAATCAAGATTATTTTTATTTTAATAAAATTATAATAATTGTGAGAAACAAATCTGAATTCTATTATGTTTTGTTTTACAATACATTCATTTTATAGTAGTAATCATGTCACATTATAAGGCGAACCTTCTGTAGTGTGGCAGTGAAAGGGTTAACGCGCGGCCAAGCACCACCATTCGCAGCAGCAGCAGCAGAATGCCCCGCGCGATAGTACATTGTAACGCTTGTACAAAGCCACTTATTCTGAGATGATAATTAATGTATCTGGATAACCAATGCACGGATTTTGTCGAGGCAGGTAGCGTTATTTCGGGAAAATTGATATCTATAGTCTGGTATATTTTTCGTCCACGAAAAATGGAGGCTGTAATAATTATTATTGCTCGAGAGTCTCTATGAATAATAATAATTAGAGCCTCCATTTTTCATGGATGAAAAATATACCAGACTATAGATATCAATTTCCCCGAAATAACGCTACCTGCCCCGACAGAATCCGTTCATTGGTTATCCAGATACAGATTAATTAGCATCTTAGAATAACAAATAACACTAAAAGACAAACGCAACATCTTTTTCTTTTCTTTTCTCCAGCGCGACCAGCACATCTTTTGTTGGATTGGCATGTCTAATAATGCTGTTATTAGAAAATGTGAACTTTTGTTTGTACAGCCTTTGACAACCTACTGTATGCATACGTGTGCACGGCTGTGCGCTTGGCAGAGTGTTGCACAGTATTTTGTTATTTTTGTATGTCATGTTTGGTACAGTAAAGTGGTCTAGTGGAGCAGCAATATACTTGTTGTGGTCTTTTTATTTTAGTATTTCCTTCTTTATCTTTGTCACTTTGTCAATGATTAAGAGTAAGTCAGTTAAAAATGATCCCCCGTAGTGCTGTGTGTGTGAGTGTGTGTGTGTGCTGCTGTACTACCTAAATAAAATAAAAAATTAGGGGTTAGGGCATTGTAAAAACGCTAAAATAATAAAATAAAGGTCAAAAAAATGCGCGCAGGTATAGTTCGCCAAGCAGTCGCACCCCCTGGCGTCATGTTCAAACTCCGCCTATGAGGATGGGAGGAGGAAAGGAGGGGACCTGAACCGATTCAAAGCAGATCAACTATGAAGAATGACAAAGGGACACGAGAAAGGGGCATGAAGGGCCACGGTGATCCAAATAAAGATACAAGACAAAATCAACGTGGAAAAGTACCCAATACAAGCATACACACAGGTGACCTGGGGATGAGAATAGATGCAACAGAGGAAAGATAATTGAACAGTTACCCCAAGAAGTATAAAACTATAACACCAGCATTTGGAATAATTAACACTATGATTTACAATACACACGTTATAGACAAACGATTTGAAATTTATTTTAAAAAGGGACACGCTGATTAGGAAAAATATTGGGGAATAATACATGATGGACTGGTATGAAGGAACTACAGGATTACACGCGACACCCAATACAAATGACCATGAGCATAAGAAAGACGGATTCAGAACATTGACTGGGAGCTCTGAGGCCGTCCACAGAACGAATGTTGGACTTATATAGTGCGCACTTCGCCACTAGGGAGAGCCCTCTCACTAGGAGAGCCATTACTCCCCACCCTTCCAACGGTGAACAGAGGGATATGAATAAGATCCTCTAACACCATGGGAGCACCAAATGTTGTCTTTTTTCTTTGTGTTATGTTAGAATCTGAGTTATCTTAGATTAGCAGTTGCTTTAAATGTGCACATGGACATATGTGAAGGACAAGAATAAAAAAATGTTGGACATGAAGAGAGGCTTGGAGAATCTCCATTGGGGGTATCTCTGTCACTAGGGGGGGGGCTTAAGAAAGGCGACCCTTGCAGAGTGAAAGGGAAAAGTCACTGTCAAAAATAACATTGTTTCCTTCAAGTTTTGGTTAAATGTGAGTTTCAGTGATCCGGTTACTGTAAGTAGTTGTTTCATCTCAGATTTGTCCAAATAGCCATACTCATTTGAGAGGAGAGGCTTCATGGTTTTGAATATTGGCACAGAACAGCTTGTTTATCATGTGCACCTTGTGTACACTTTACCTTGCGGGGTGAGGCAAGTTCAAGTGGGGGGGGGGGGGGGGGGGCGGAGGAGGCAAGGTCAAGTGTTGGGGCATTTAAAATGTTGTGAGACTGTTGTCCATTTCATTTTAAGCATCTAACATTGGTTTTCTTCCTCTCTTTGGTCTCAGGTACACATTTGAAGTCTTCCAGAAACTCTTCCTCGAGCTGAATTGTACAAGGCTGTCTCCAAAAGTGACCAACCTCAAGAATAAGCTACTGGCTTAAGAAAGGTGACCCTTGCAGAGTGAAAGGGAAAAGTCACTGTCAAAAATAACATTGTTTCCTTCAAGTTTTTGTTAAATGTGAGTTACAGTGATCCGGTTACTGTAAGTAGTTGTTTCATCTCAGATTTGTCCAAATAGCCATACTCATTTTAGCAGAGAGGCTTCATGGTTTTGAATATTGGCACAGAACATTTTGTTTATAATGTGCACCTTGTGTACACTTTACCTTGCGGGGAGAGGCAAGGTCAAGTGGGGGGGGGAGGGGGGGGGGCGAGGCAAGGTCAAGTGTTGGGGCATTTACAATGTTGTGAAACTGTCCATTTCATTTTAAGCACCTAACATTGGTTTTCTTCCTCTCTTTGGTCTCAGGTACACATTCAAAGTCTTCCAGAAACTCTTCCTCGAGCTGAATTGTACAAGGCTGTCTCCAAAAGTGACAATGTCGGACGAGGCAATGTCAACTGGGGGGGGGTGATATGTTGTGCTTAATTTTTATGTATAAACTTGCAATAAACTTGCAATAAAAACATGTTTTGATTTTGCATGAATACATGGTTACCTGGTATTATTTTTATGCATGGTAATCTGTTGACCCAATTCAAGTAAACCAAGCACCAAGAAGACATGATATTGGGTACATTAGAAATGAAGAAATTATGGGAACAGTGACATTCAGTGTTATTGAATAGATGTAAAGTCCTATAATGCCAATTAAAACTTACATTTGTATAATTCATTTAGATACAGGTAAATAAGAATTGCCATGTGTTGTAAATAATGTGTATACACAGTAAATTTCGCAGAGTACATTTTACTCAAACTGAGTACATTTTACTCAAACTGAGTACATTTTTCCTCAAACTGAGTCAGAAATCTACTGTGTAGTGTTTACTTAATTTTTTTTATTAAGTTAACTAAGGGAAACTTCATATAATTGAATATATTTACTGTAATGTTTTTATAGTTTTGTATGTTGAAATGTATTGTCTATGTTGTTGAAAAAATTTAAGAAAAAAAATGTAAGTAAAAAAAATAATAATAATAAAGGTAACAAAGGGACACGTCATATAATTGAATAGATTTTAATCACAAGTTTGATTAAAATTTATTGAATAAGTGAACTAAATTTAAACCAAAAACTTAAGCGCATGTTATTAATAATAACAGTAAAAATGTGTTGGATTTAGTAATAACATGCCAAATCATGAGTTAATATAGCCCAATTTCTTTTTGCAAGTACAACTCAATTTCACAAGGGAAATTGATTTAAATGTACTTAAAATGTTTGGGCTATATTAACTCATGATTTGGCATGTTATTACTAAATCCAACACATTTGAACTGTTATTATTAACATGCACTTACATTTTTGGTTTAAATTGAGTTCACTTATTCAATACATTTTAATCAAACGTATGTGATTAAAATCTATTCAATTATATGACGTGTCCCTTTGTTACCTTAATCTTTTTTTTTTTTTTTTTACTTACAATTTTTTTCTTAAATTTTTTCAACAACATAGACAATACATTTCAACATACAAAACTATAAAACAAACGGGGAATCTGGCATGTGAAGAATGTTTGCGGCTCTGCAGATTCTCCCAGACGGTGATGGTGAGGAATTTGCTTGTGACGTCTGAGCCGCTCTGCAGATCCCCCCAGCATACACTCCAGGTGGAAACGGAGGGGGAGAGAGAAATCCCAGTTAGCTCAGCGCACAACAGAAAAAGAGAGGTGACTGATCCAAACAATTATCCAAGTGACTTGATCTTCGGTGTGATACACACAGTTAGCAGAGTCCAGAGAAAAAACAATACGGTAATCCAAGGTGTAAATCCAACAACAAAAAATAGGTGAGAACAGTATAACAAAAACGGGATCTCTTCGGTGTTTCACAAACACACAAAAAACGAGTGATCCAAAAATAACTGTTTCCAAAAACTCACCAGAGCGCAACGCGTAAAGCGGGCAGATAAACGAGGCGTAGCTTCGTACGGGGAATCAGGTTCTCCAACAGGGATACTTCACGAGAGTCCTTCACGGAGCAACAGACAGCGACGGGAAAGAAAGGCAGATGCAGGGAATATTCAAAACGATCCAACCTCGATATTAGGGGGAAAAGAGTATATAAAGCCCTCTGGGGCGCTGATTAGAACACACATCAGGTGCGTGATGGAAATTGATACTTGACTTAGAAGTGTGCGTTCGGCCACGGACCAATCATCACAGAATCCTCACAGAAACCTTAAAGGAACGGAGCGTGGCGGGGAATGCAATTAATTAACAAAATACCTTAAAGGAACGGAGTGAGTGGGTGGGGAGCGGACAAAACCTCACAGTACCCCCCCCTCCACGGGAGCCACCCGGCGACCCACTCGGCCCCGGCCCGCCCGGACGGGACCGAAGGAAGCCGGCGATCAGGGGCACTGGAGAGGGGGACAAAGACAGAGGCCCGGAGAGGGGGACCGGAGACGGGGACAGAGGACCGGCGAGGGAGGCCGGAGACGGGGACTGGAATCCAACGGCGGAGGCCGGGCACGGGGATCCCCTTCCGTCCCTACACCGAGTAGGGCTCCGCTGCTCTGAAAGGAATCCTCCTCCTCCACGGATGCTGCAGACGGGCAGCGCAGAACACAGGGGGTCCCAGGGGACCGGGGCGAGAACACGCCATCCCCCCGTGGAATAGGGAGCGATGGCGAGCCGGGGTCCGAGGGAGAACACGCCATCCCCCTGTGGAATAGGGAGCGATGGCGAGCCGGGGTCCGAGGGAGAACACGCCATCCCCCGTGGAATAGGGAGCGATGGCGAGCCGGGGTCCGAGGGAGAACACGCCATCCCCCCGTGGAATAGGGAGCGATGGCGAGCCGGGGTCCGAGGGAGAACACGCCATCCCCCCGTGGAATAGGGAGCGACAGCGAGCCAGGGTCCGAGGGAGAACACGCCATCCCCCCGTGGAATAGGGAGCGATGGCGAGCCGGGGTCCGAGGGAGAACACGCCATCCCCCCGTGGAATAGGGAGCGACGGCGAGCCAGGGTCCGAGGGAGAACACGCCATCCCCCCGTGGAATAGAGAGCGATGGCGAGCCGGGGTCCGAGGGAGAACACTCCATCCCCCGTGGAATAGGGAGCGACGGCGAGCCAGGGTCCGAGGGAGAACACGCCATCCCCCCGTGGAATAGGGAGCGATGGCGAGCCGGGGTCTGAGGGAGAACACGCCATCCCCCCGTGGAATAGGGAGCGATGGCGAGCCGGGGTCTGAGGGAGAACACGCCATCCCCCCGTGGAATAGGGAGCGATGGCGAGCCGGGGTCCGAGGGAGAACACGCCATCCCCCCGTGGAATAGGGAGCGACGGCGAGCCAGGGTCCGAGGGAGAACACGCCATCCCCCCGTGGAATAGGGAGCGATGGCGAGCCGGGGTCTGAGGGAGAAAACGCCATCCCCCCGTGGAATAGGGAGCGACGGCGAGCCGGGCCAGGCGTGGAGGCCGGGCTGGGCGTAGAAGCTGGACCGGGCCAGGCGAGGGAGCCGGACCAGGCGATGAGGCAGGGCTAGCTGCCTGGGCACGGCTAGCTACAGGGCCTATGCTAGCTGCAAGGGCTGCATTAACATAGAGGCTGCGCTAGCTGGGGAAGCTACACGTAAAGTGGGGCTAGCAGAGGGACCGGGTTAGCTTCCTGGGCATGGCTAGCTACAGGGCCTATGCTAGCTGCAAGGGCTGCATTAACATAGAGGCTGTGCTAGCAGCCGGGGCTAAGCTAGCAGACTGGGGCCATGCTGGTAGTAGAGGCCTGGCAAGCTGCAGGAGCTCTCTCTGTGTCGGCTGGGGTCGTCATGGTTGGATCGTAATGTTAGGGTTTGTAACCGACCCCAAACGCAACGGCACAGAGAGAGTTGTTTCGGAGTTAGCCAAAAACAAGGGCGTGTTTATTCACAGAGTCACAAGATTGAATTAGGTGGAAAACAGAACAAACGGGGAATCTGGCATGTGAAGAATGTTTGCGGCTCTGCAGATTCTCCCAGACGGTGATGGTGAGGAATTTGCTTGTGACGTCTGAGCCGCTCTGCAGATCCCCCCAGCATACACTCCAGGTGGAAACGGAGGGGGAGAGAAATCCCAGTTAGCTCAGCGCACAACAGAAACAGAGAGGTGACTGATCCAAACAATTATCCAAGTGACTTGATCTTCGGTGTGATACACACAGTTAGCAGAGTCCAGAGAAAAAACAATACGGTAATCCAAGGTGTAAATCCAACAACAAAAAATAGGTGAGTACAGTATAACAAAAACGGGATCTCTTCGGTGTTTCACAAACACACAAAAAACGAGTGATCCAAAAAGAACTGTTTCCAAAAACTCACCAGAGCGCAACGCGTAAAGCGGGCAGATAAACGAGGCGTAGCTTCATATGGGGAATCAGGTTCTCCAACAGGGATACTTCACGAGAGTCCTGGGTAGCAACAGACAGCGACGGGAAAGAAAGGCAGATGCAGGGAATATTCAAAACGATCCAACCTCGATATTAGGGGGAAAAGAGTATATAAAGCCCTCTGGGGCGCTGATTAGAACACACATCAGGTGCGTGATGGAAATTGATACTTGACTTAGAAGTGTGCGTTCGGCCACGGACCAATCATCACAGAATCCTCACAGAAACCTTAAAGGAACGGAGCGTGGCGTGGAATGCAATTAATTAACAAAATACCTTAAAGGAACGGAGCGAGTGGGTGGGGAGCGGACAAAACCTCACAGATCCTGTGGCTGATTGTTGTATCTCACATGTGTTATACCAGTCCTCCTCTGTTATCTCTATTTCTAACTCTTTCTCCCACTTTTCTTTTATATACAAGGTTGCAGAGGTGTGGACTCGAGTCACATGACTTGGACTCGAGTCAGACTTGAGTCACGAATTTGATGACTTTGGACTTGACTTGACCAAATCAAAAAAGACTTTGACTTCGACTTTGACTTTAACACCAATGACTTGTGACTTCACTTGGACTTGAGCCTTTTGACTTGAGAAGACTTGATACCTTCCCCCATGCCCAAAGATAAAAGATTATGGTATATTAAATACTGAATGGTTCGTTACTGCGTTATTTTTTTGTAGATTGGTAGCGAGCTGCAGCGCAGTCCTCCTCTCCGGTCTGTCACCTCACCTGCGGAGACCAATAGGGTCCAGCTGCAGCGCCGGAGAATCCTTTCAGCCTGTGGCAGCCACGAAGCTACTTTCTATAGAAGCAGCTCGGATGTGCGCTGTTTTAAGTGAGCGTGTGTTATTGGATTGATTGATTGATTGATTGAACATTTTATTAATGTCCGCCTTGTTTCGAACTGGTTATGCTTAGGCCCCCTTTCGAATTTGCCCTCTTTCGAAGTCGGTTATGCTTAGAGTTTGGAATCAGGGCTGGTGGTCTATCGCCCTGCTCTAAAGATAAACTTTAAGCATAAGCATAACCGACTTCGAAAGAGGGCCTAAGCATAACCAGTTCGAAACAAGGCGGACATTAATAAAATGTTCAATCAATCAATCAATCCAATAACACACGCTCGTCACTCACTTAAAACAGCGCACCTCGGGGAGCTCCAGTAGCTCACCGCGTACCTCGAACGTTATTTCGGCGTCGGGGACAACCGTGCGCGTCACGGATCTGGGGTACACGAGTTCGACTCCCGGACTCGCCGTATTTTCTCAGAGTGTCTTTCCCCCGATCTATACCCCATTCAACCTGTTTCTGTCGGTCATGCTTGACCAGAAAAAAAGCGATAAACGCTAAAAGAACCAGCTGACTGGTCAAAGTTAAAAAAAAAAAAAAAAACAGCGCACCTCCCAGCTGCTATATAGAAAGTAGTAGGTTCGTGGCTGCCACAGGCTTGCCCCTTGAGAGGATTCTCCGGCGCTGCAGCTGGACCCTAGTCGCGGAGACTCGCTGTGCTGTGGGGTGTTTTGTTTACTATAGTCTTGACTGTCATGGCGGCCCCCACTAGTCACGTTTTTACAGATGGATATTGTCACAATTTCTCTTTTGTCGAGCACAAAGAAAAGAACATTTTAGTTAAATGTAATTTGTGTCTTGGCTCAAAGATCATATCTCCTGCCCACTTTGTTTTAAACAATCCGACAGCATCCAATCAATTTGCGCCAGAGAAGAAGTAAGTTACGAACGTTAAGAACAACGGATCCAGTGGAAAATTATACCAAATATTGCTTCGTTTGCTTATAAAAACCATATGTGGTGGTCAACAAAAAACGAATTGCAGAAAATCACAGATGAAGCTGCATAAATAACGGTGCGTAACTTGGTTTATAAACAATCAGCAATGTCTCGCTTGATGAAAGCCTAACATTAATGCTGCTCCTTAAAAAAATGTATTGATTGAAAATTGTATTAAAGATTGCAGAATATACAGACAACAATCGGAAATACAAATACGTAGCACAAGACAACAGCAGTACTCCCAAGGTTCTAAACCTAGTCACCTATTAGCCATGCGATTAAGAATTAATGCAAAATTTGCAGATATAACTACCATTAGAGCACAACAAGTACTTGTTACAGACCCTGAAAAAATAAACGCAACATTCAAAGAATTCTACTCCAACTTATATAAATCAGAAACGACCTTCGATCAAAACAAAATGGACACATATCTTAATCAAATTAATCTCCCTAAACTTTCAGAGGATGACGCTAAACAGTTAGAAACACCGATCACACTAGAGGAACTCAAGAAGGCCATATCCGAAATGCAAAGTGGTAAGGCTCCTGGAAGAGACGGTATCCCACCAGAAATGTACCTCTCTTATTACTAAATATGATTTTATACTCAGTCAAGGAGGGGAACTTCCATAAGAACGACAATATTGCACTCATAACAGTCCTCCTTAAAAAAGACAAAGACCCCACAGAGTGCGGTAGTTACAGACCCTTAAGGGGAGACACTGCAGGTGAATAGGGTAAAAAAATTAACTAATAGATATCACAATGAAACTTCCCCAGTTGATTACTTATATTAAGACAAGACTTTTTTGTATTACAAGTTTTCTGAAATTGTATGTTTAAATATGCAAATGAGGCATGGTCTACTTAAATATGCACTAATTTGCATATAATTCCAGGACAGAAATCTGAACATTGGATAAAGCCATTTTCAAAATTATAGTTTCATTTTGTTGACATATTAGAGCCAAAGGTTATTACAGAGGGGATTTTGGATATCTCTTTTTATCACTCCATAAATCAGAAAATACTCCATTCAGTCCATTTTTATGGTAAAATTCCATATTTCGCCATGTTTTTAGGAATAAAATGTGATATAAATCAGGGTATGAATGCGATATCAACAAACCCTTCTGTAAATACCTTCAGAACTACTACTGAAGTGGAGATTTCTGGCTCAGAGTATGAGGAAAAACTCTTAAAACTCATTTTTGGGAAAACGCCTTCAAAGTTCTGTATTGTAAAATGCCATACTTTTTTTTTAAACAGATATTTACAAACACAATACCTAAGCAAACCATTAGTAATAGACAACCTAAACACATGCCTGATAACTGAATAATAATAATAATGATGTTATTGAACTGAACAGAACTACACACAGGCTACAAACAGTGTAGTACAGTGTAGTACCCCCTAATAGGCAAAAAATATTTGAATAGATATCACTATGAAACTTTCCCAATTTGTTATGTACATATAAACTAAGAACAAATATATTGCAAGTTTTCTGAAATTTATGTTTATATATGCAAATGAGGCACTTCCCCATTAAATATGTGCACATTTATGGATGCAATAAGGCAAAATGAAGTAAAATAAACAACTAAATGTGTGTTATTGATGTTTTATTGTCACTAGTTTCATAGAAGACAAAATATAACAAAATCTCAAAATCAACAAAAAAAGGATATTTGACTATTCACCTGGGGTGTCTCGCCTTAAGCCTCCTCGGAACCGATATCAAACTGTACTCTAAGGTATTAGCCATCAGATTACAAAAGCATATGACGTCTTTAGTTCATCCGGACCAAACTGGCTTCATAAGAGGCCGCCTGATCACTGATAACATAAGACGATTACTGCACGTACTAGATGCCGACAAGGACGACACCATACCTAAGGCGATGCTGTCCCTGGATGCAATGAAAGCTTTTGACAGGCTGGAATGGTCGTATCTATGGGCAGTATTAGAGAAGATGGGGTTAGGTAAAGGTTTCATTGATATGATTAAAGTAGTATACAAAGACCCATCGGCCATGATTACAACAGGTATAATCACCTCCGGAATCTTTCCGGTATCACGCTCAGCTAGACAGGGTTGCCCTCTTAGTCCCGGACTATTCGATCTATCATTAGAGCCTTTAGCACAATATATAAGACAATCCCAATCCATAGAACCAATCGTAATCAAGGGCACACAACATAAAATTTGTTTACGACGTAATACTGTTCATGCAAAACCCCAACACCACATTGCCTCATCTGCTCAAGTTGATTGAGAACTTTGGAGATTTATCGGGATTTAAGATAAATTGGCCGAAGTCGGCTTTCCTTCCACTTAACGCCCCTGCAAAAAAAGATATAACCCTCCCAGAAGAGATACCTATGGTAAAACACTTTAGATGTTTGGGAGTGGAAATATTCCCCACCATAAGACAAACGGTGAAGCACAATTACACAAAAATCCAAAACAAAATCAAACACGACCTTGATAGGTGGGCAAAACTTAAAAACTCAGTACAGGCACGGATATCAATAGTTAAGATGGACGTACTACCTAGAATCAACTTCTTCAGCTCAATGCTACCGTTACCGCCTCCAGAGGGTTACTGGAAAAAATTACACTCCTCCACATACAAATTTATTTGGAATAACAAACCACCACGTATAAAAAGATCCACCGCACAGAGAAATAAAGCAGATGGTGGTATGGCATTTCCAGATTTTTTCCACTATTTTAAGGCGTACACTTTAAGACCATTGACAACATGGTTTGATCCCCAAGTATTAGTATCCTGGAGAAAATTAGAAGAAAATATAGTAGCCCCACATAGACTGAAGGACATAGCATACACTAAACTATCAATTAAGCATTGCGAACGGAAATTTGGCCCCATAATTACTCATGCGATCCGGATATGGCGTGAAACACAAAAAAAATATCCTAACCCACATAAATGGCATAATCATACTCCCTTATTCAATAACAATGCACTCTTGATTGGAAAACGACCTATAAGATTCCCTATATGGGAAAAGCAAGGCATACACTCATTAGGGGATGTTTTTAACAAACAGGGTTTTTGTAGTTATGAAGAAATACGCAACAAATTTTATCTCACCAAGTCCACACATCTTTTTTACATACAGTTATTGTTATGTTTGAAGACTCAAGATGTTCCATTAAAGATACCAATTGAACACCACAGATACCACAAATTCTTCTATGAAAGAGAGACATCGAGAGGTTTTGTTTCAGATTTGTATCATCAATTACTAACGTCCTCATATGAAACCCTCCACCTAGACTCCGCCTAGAACCCGGACCATCAACAAATCAATCTTAACTATATTCACAGGACATACTTGACTCCTAAAGACTGAAAAAAATGGGTCTTATACAAGACTCCAAATGCTCCTTATGTACAAATGGGGACATTTATGCACTGGGACTGCCCACCAGTTAAGATATTCTGGAAAGAGGTGACCCAGCAATTATCAAATCTCTTAACTTGGAATATACCTGTACACCCCTCTGTATTACTGCTGAATGATGTTTTTGAGTGTGCAGTACATCCACAGCTAAAGAGATTGGTTTTATCGGGTATCACAGTGGCTAAAAAGCTGATAGCATCACGATGGTTCCAACCGGAAGAAATGTGCCGAAAGGTCTGGATTATTACATATCTCGATGTGATCTATCAAGAAATATCTACAGCAAGAATTTTGGGTCTCAATGAATCCAAAATGACATTGTGGTTAGAAGTGGTGGAGAAAATAAAAGCTAGCATATAATGGTAGTGTCTGGTTAGGAGCGAGGGATAATGGATGGATTATCCAATGGGGGGTCCGGGAGGGGGGGGTACGAGCTAGAGCATATGTGTGTAGGTTTTTAGATAACAGGTATTAAGGGTATATCCTGTATAAGACAATTAACTAAAATGTGATTTCATTGGATGTGCACTGTCAACTAATGCTTGTATATCTTATCGTGTGTTGTCATGTTTGTTTATGTGTTTGTTTAAAAAAAAAAATACAAAAAAAATACAAAAAAAAATATTGCAGAATGGGTACAATACAGTACAGCTCAATACACACAATTGTTAAGGGGATGCAGACCAGAGAAAGACTTTCATCTTGTTTACATCAGGGTCCGCCACTTTCAATTCATCATGACACTTATGACATACAGTACTGTTTTATCAAGACATTTATGACATACAAGTATACAGTACTGTATAAGAGACATAGATCATAAGAAACAGAAATATATACTACATTCGAAGGGGAAGAAACTACATTGGAGGGGGTCGGGTGTAGTGCACTGCAACCGGGTTCGGGCTGGGTAGGGCTTTTTTTTTAATAAATAATTCGGGCTCGTTTGTTTGACTGAGTAGGCTATTGTGTGTCGTGTGTGTGTGTGTGTGTGTGTCAAAGAAGATTCTATAGCCTTCAATACATTTTACGAGGCTGTGAGTCAGTCTATATAAGCGAGCACTGGGAGAGACGGCATTGCGAAACAGGCTATGTAAATGCTTCTTAGTTTTGTTTATTTATTACGTTCATATAAAACCGTGTTTCGAATATTTAAAACAAATACAAAAATAATAATAATAATAATAATAATAATAATAATAATAATAATAATAATAATAATAATAATAATAATAATAATAATAATAATAATAATAATAATAATAATAATAATAATAATAATAATAATAATAATTTTTTTCTGGTTTTCACGCGGGCTAGGGCTTAAAATATTATTTACAGTCGGGCTTATTTTCAGGCAGGGCCTGAAGTTCACGGGCTCGGGCAGGGCTCGGGTTTTATTTCAAGGCCCTTGCAGGCCACTAGTTGGGTGGGGGGGGGGTTGGACATTTACAGGGGACAGTTTTTAATTGCAGCCACCCGTAGGTGCTATTTGACAGCAGTGGCGTCGCGTGGGTAAAATAACAGGGGATGCCAAAAAAAAGTATTAAAAAAAAATTATTAAATATTTTTATTAATTATTCTAATTTTTTTTTTTTTTTTTAAGTCAAGCAGTCACAGTATGGCTCGGCGGCCAGTCAAACTTTATTTTTATTTATTTAACCCTCAGGAGTCACGCTGGAGCTTTGAACCCGTCGGCGGACAACAAAAGAAATTCGAATCCCTCTTAAATACTCAAAAAGGACATCTTTTCAGAAATCGATAAAAATGGAAAAATTGCCATTTCTAGTGCTTTGACATGTAAGGTATAAGTCCCCCAACTTGCTAAACCTAATACGACTTGTAAATACGTTTAATTCTTGCTAGATGGTATGCTTGTAATAATCTCCATTTGCGATAAAAACTACAACGCGTGTCACATCCATGGACGCGCGCACACACCACACACACCAACAGCGCATAGGTGTTAATCACTGAGTGATCTAATATGCATATTCTTCAGCGCGAGAGGGGGGGTTGTGTTTCTCACTGCCTGTCGTTGATATCTGGTCCTGCATTATTATTATTATTATCATTCTCTCTCGAGAATACACGGGACCCGACAGAACGTTAATTTATGTATTAAAAGTAGTCTTATGCTTTTCATCCTCGCCTGTGTATATACCCACGTCGCGCTAAAACAACATAAACTACTGTATGGCAGACAGAGTGCGTGTGTGTACGAGTTATGAGTTATCTCGCAGTTCATTCAAGCGCGCATCACGGTCATGACAGCTCTCTAGAGTAGAACGGTGCGCTCACAGGGGCGTAGCTGGAGATTCTGGGCCCCATGAAAGAAACAATTTGTGGGCCCCCCAATCTATTAAAAAATGTGGGGCCCCCAATCTATAAACAAATTTGGGGCATTTACTGGGCCCTTGGAATCATCCTAACCCCCCCCCCCCCCCCAGCTACTCCCCTGCACACACACACACACACACTCTCTCTCTCTGATCATGATCATGTTATTAGTGTGTGTGTGTAAAAAAACTAATTAATAATATAATTATTATAAATGTCGCTCTCTCTCTCTCTCTCTCTCTCTCTCTCTCTCTCTCTCTCTCTCTCTCTCTCTCTCTTGAAATCTACAGTTACACATTGCTGTATGTACAGTACTGTAAATACAGACACAGACACACACACACACAGAAACACACACACACACACACACAGGCTAGGCCTCCTGCTGGGTCCATTCACTGGAATAACAAAGGAACAGTGATGCCACAGATTACTTGTAAAAGTAATCCGATTACTGATTACTGATTACTCCTTTAAAAAGTAATCCAAGTTACTTTACTGATTACTTGATTATCAGAGTAACTTAGTTACTTTGAAAGTAACTAGGTTACGAAGTCGTCGTCGTTCCCCCAACAGTTTTTTTAAAACGCTTTATTGAAAGTGCATAAATTGTTTTTAACTTGTTTCTCTGCACATAACGTAAATTGTTAAACTAGTGCTTCAGCTTCTGTACCATCAAGTATGGTAAAGCAACAGTCTATGATGCTCACAGCATTAGAGCAGCCAGCCAGTGGTTTTACAAAACCAGTGTATCCATTCACATCTAACAAATGCAGGCTGAACTATTCAATTATATCAACTGTAACTATTAAATTGTTTTTATAAATGTCTCTCTATAAACATACAATCAGTCTCTCTTTAACATGTAAATTAACTGTAAATCTGGCAAATAAGAGCTTTTGCTCTGCCACCATCAAATATACATTAATCAATAGGGAAAGAAACAATCTCTCTCTTTTGCTGTTTGGCTGGCCTCCGAGTCCTCCTGTACCTACTAGTCGAAGCGTCGTAGTGTTGTGATTCCAGATGCTTTCAAACGGCTCAAACAAGGGACTAAACACGTTTCGCAATTATGCCACAACAATGTGGAACGCCCTACCCAAAGCTGTAAAGGAATGTGAATCCCTGCCCACATTCAAAACCGCCCTTAAAGAGCACCTACGGGAGGCTGCAATTCGAAACTGGCCACCATAAATGCCCAAAACCCCCACCACCTCCTAATAGACAGTCTCCTCCCCACCGCATGTATATATTCCCTCCCCGCCGTATGTATATTTCCCTCCCACCCACCCACCCCCTCCTAATGTACAGTCCCCTCCCCATCATATGTATATACTCTGTCAGGATCTAGGGGTAACAGTACTGTATATTTGAATACCGCCTATGTCACAAATGTATCAGTACTAAATACCTATATGTCCCTATGCCATAAATGTCATGTATGTTGTGTATGTCATAAATGTCTATATGAATTGAAAATGGGGGACCCTGATGGAAACAAGACAAACGTCTTTCTCAGGTCTGCATCCCCTTAACAATTGTATGTATTGAGCCGTACTGTATTGTACCCATTCTGCAATCTGTTAAATAAAGTTTTCATTCATTCATTCATTCATTCAATGCAATTGGATGTGCTGTTTTTAGCGGTAGACAGTATTTACGTTTAGGTCGCTTTCACATATAGTTTTGGTGGACTCGGTGCGGTTCTGGGGGTGAAGTTGAAACATCTGAACAATGTCACGCGGTCGAAAAGGGCGCTTGTCTATTGGACAGTGGAAATGTGTGTGTGGCTGCTGCGATCCCGTGTGTGCGCGCGCGCGCGTGTGTGTGTCTGTGTGTGTACTGCGGAGATCAGATCAGCGGAGCCGAGTTTTGACATGGCATTGATTGATCCATTGTTCTATTGAAGCACATTACCACCATCCTCTCGCTAAACAACTTGTAGACCACGGTGTTTTTATGAGTGCCCACAAGTAGCTGTTTTAATAATATAATAAGCCGCGCGCCTCGGTAATAATAATAAGCCGCGTTTTTTCTTCCTGTAAGCGTTTTGGGGTGGAATTCTCAGACGAATGCAACGGAGCCCTGCTGTCACACGATTGGCGCATATGTCACATGACGTGCTGTGAAGACCCGCCCTACTCTGCCTCTGATTCGCAGACTGTGGATGGGGAATGTGATTGGGCCAAAGCAGAGTCACTCACAGACAGAGAGTCCAGTCACGCCGCGGGCCACATTCTTGTGTAACCCTTTCACCGCCACACCACGTCACTCCCAAATAAGAAAAACAGCTCAAAAATGTATTTTTGACTGTCGAAAACGAAATAAAATACTGCATTCCGCCTGCATTATGAATTTATGATGAGATAGTAACGAAATAGTAATGCACAGCCACTTGGACAAGTAACTGCAATCAGATTACTGGCTTTTAAAGATTAACGCGTTAGATTACTATTTTCGGGGAAAAGTAATCAGATTACAATAACACGTTACTTAGTAACGCGTTACCGGCATCACTGCAAAGGAATGACTGGGCCTTTGCTCCAGGTGTGAAATGGTTCTAGTGACAATGATCACATTGAATTCTGGGAGTGTAGTTCTCTCATCAGATAGCTGAATGAACTTGGATCTACTTTCAAGTCCTATACTGAAAAGGTGTTAGGATTTTACCAGAATGTTTGATAGGACATTGATTGAAAACTATCGTCTCAAATTTGACAATTGATGGCTTATTTTGAAGGTATGAATCTGTAATTTTATATTATGTAACAAAAAAAGGGGGAAAT
This sequence comes from Notolepis coatsorum, assembly GCF_963971535.1. Classification (NCBI taxonomy): domain Eukaryota; kingdom Metazoa; phylum Chordata; class Actinopteri; order Aulopiformes; family Paralepididae; genus Notolepis; species Notolepis coatsorum. The sequence goes on along the minus strand of NC_140170.1, from coordinate 125,863,181 downwards.
TCTCAGGAGGAGGAGCTCTTTAGGTTAGACTCCTAAGGGTTTTAACAGATTGCAGAATGGGTACAATACAGTACGGCTCAATACACACAATTTTATAAGGGGTTGCAGCCCAGAGAAAGAAGTTTGTCTTGTTTACATCAGGGTCATTAATACTGCTGGAGCATTGGTTCATTTTTGGTCCGACCTTTCCTTGCACGATTTTGCGCGCCACGTGGGAGCAAATTCGAGACACATATTCGGTTGCAAAAAGGTGTCCCACGATCTCCTCTATGGCCGTGAACACGCGGATCGGAATCACGGGGCGCCCGTGGGACACTTTTCCGTTTCGGCGAGTTTATTCCACGCTTTCGGCTTTCTTTTTCTAAGCATTTCCGGGGCTACATGTGAATGAGTAAAAGTTGCGGGACGCCCAGATGTTCCCACGGTAGAAAGCTCGCATGGAGCCCATAATAGGCTCACTTAATACAGCGTTTTTAAAATCACGCGACATTTTCAGGGTCGCAAGCCGACCTTTCCCCCTCGTTTTCGATGATGGAAGTGATTTAGGAAAAGCTTCGGGATGCCGAGAGGTACCCGTGGAGCTAATCTCGCGAGGATCGGGGCAATATTCGGCCCGTGGGAGCAGTCACGGGTTAATAACATTTTCAAATGTGCAGAGGGGAGGCCAGACTACTTAGTCTGCTGACAGGCCTGTGTTAAGGTGTGGGCAGGGCTTTAGTCAGCTCGAATCTGATTGGCTAGTATTGGTTTTGGAGTCCACATACATGGGGCGGCTGGAGAAAGACACCTCCTCTCCAGTTGTCCTCTGCTGCAGTGAGCACAGTGAGTGTTAGAGAGAGTGAGAAGGAGAAGAGGGAGACATAAAAAAAAAATTAAAAAATTATAACACATGAAAAATAATGATTTCTTATTATTATTGTAAACTATATAAAAAAAAATTAAAAAAAATCATATTTCATATTTGATATTAATTAATATTTGTATAGGGAGGCCTGGCTTCTGTTGGCTTCCATGAGGATTCGCCACTGTTTGAGAGCGGTTTTGAAGGAGGGTAGGGATTTACATTATTTTACAGCTGTGGGTAGGGCGTTCCACATTGTTGTGGCATAATTGCGAAATGTGTTTAGTCCCTTGTTTGAGACTAATCTGGGTTGAACATGATTTGTGGAACTCCCTCTGGTGTTGTGGTCCTGGAATTCACTGACCTTTGGGAAGTATTTTGACATGTACATGGTGGTAGTGTATCTTGTAGACCAGGCCCATTGCAAGCTGCTGTACTCTGTTGTCTATTCTAAGCCATCCTAGGTTGTCAAAATGGGCAGGGGTAAGGTCAAGCAGTAGTCTGACCAGTTTGTTTTGTGATGTTTGTAATCTTGTTTTTAGTGCCTTTGAAGTGCTTGGGTACCATGAGGTACAAGCATAGTCGTAGTACCCTTGAATGAGTGCTCATATTAGTCTTCAAGGTATTCTTGTTTACCAGTGAGGAGATCCGGTACAAGAATCGAGTTCGTTGGTTGACTTTTTTTTTATTACATTGGTTGCCATTTTGTCACAGGATGGAACCCAGGTAGGTAATTTCATCTTTCCTTGTGACAATATTGTCACCCACTGTAACAGAGAAGCCGTTGGCCTTGCTGAGTTTGTTATTTTATCCAAGAGAGAGAGAGAACTTGCACACCAATTAGGCCCTACCTAATTCTAATACCTAATAAACTACCTAATATATGAAATGCAGAGATGCCTTGTCATTTCAGTACAGATTTTTTATACCCCAAAATTGATAAAGGGTTAAGGTAGACTAGTTAGTTGAACCGAGGTCTAGCTATTATGGATCATGTGCCATAGACTCATTAGACTGTATATACAGGGCAGGCAGACGTTAAATAAATGATTGGTCCAAGTGGGAAGACAATATGTTGGTTATTGTTATCCTACCTTTAAAATGGATATGGTGATCATTATTCTTTTTTTTCCTCAATATACTCCTGAACTGGTTTTCAAGCAGCTCTTGCCCAATTGTATCTAGTTGTAAGACTGATTCTGAATATTATTACATTTATAGAAATTAGATTATGTTTTGCCAACAAGTTGATAATGAAACTCTTTGGTGAAACGCGTATTATGACTTGTTTAGGACTCGAAACTTAAATGTTAGGACTTGGGACTCGACTTGGGACTTGTCAGTCTTGACTTGGGACTCGACTTGGGACTTGCCTGTCTTGACTTGGGACTTGACTCGGGACTTGAGTACCAAGACTTGCGACTGACTTGAGACTTGCAAAACAATGAGGTTGTAATTCCATTACTGTCCATTATTGCCTGATAAACTGTAGTGCTGATATAACCCTCCCCGTCCTTCCTTTATATGATTTTACCATTATCTTAATTACCCCATTCTGTTCTTTGTCTCTGTCTTGTTTTATTTCTTTGTTATAGTAATCTCTAATCTGTAAATATCTAAAGTGGTCTCTATTCTCTAGTCCGAATCTTTCTTTCAATTTTTGTAGAGTCTGCATCTCCCCTCCTTCTATCATTGTAGATATTGCTGTTATCCCCCCCCCCCCCCCCCCCCCCGTTACCATCTTTTGAACCCATGGTCGTCTATCCCTGGTTTGAATTTGTTGTTGTGTGTTATCCATCTCAGTATCTTGGATTCTTTTTCTAGCTTGTATTTCTTTACTATTGTGTTTATTATGTTTATAGTGAATTTGGTAATTGGGTCTAGTAGTTGTTCCTGTCTTCTGAACAGCTCCCTATCTCCTATTAGTGCCTGCACTTTGAATCCCTCTCTTTTGGTTTCTATATCTTTCCATTTGGCTTAATAATTCACATTGCACCAGCATGCTACTGTCCTAAGCTGTGCTGCATAGTAATAGCCTTCTAAACTGGGTACTGCCATTCCTCCTTTCTCCTTTGGTAGTTGTAGAGTCACATATCTGATCCTTGGTCTTTCCCCCCCCAAATGAATCTTGATATCTGTCTATCCCATTCCCTGAATTGTTTTTTGTGGTATTAATATAGGTAAAGACTGAAATAGGTATAATAACCTTGGTAATATGTTCATCTTAATGATTTCGATCCTTGAGCTGAAATCTAGGGGCATTACTTTCTAGGTCTCTCTTGATTTTCTGATTAATCTGTATATAGTTTGCCTCGTATAATCCCTCCATCCCTCTTGTAATGTTCACCCCTGAGTACATGATCCTGTCCATGTCCCATTTAATTTAGTATTTTTCTTTGATCTCTATCGTTGGAGTGTGCTAAAGTCTGTGTCTTCGTCACATTGAGTCTATACCCTGAGTAATATCCATATTCTGTCAGTAAATCCATCAGTGTCGGAAAGCTTGTGTCTGGTTGTCTCATATATACTATCACGTCGTCTGCGAACGTCCCAATTTATGTTCTGTTCCCCTTATCTCCACCCCTTTGATGTCTTTGGTCTGTCTAATTAGTTGAGCCAGTGGTTCGATGAATACATCGAAGAGCGTTGGCGAAAGACAACAACCCTGTCTGGTAGCTCTCTCTTGTCCGTCAGACTACCATTTACCGTAATCCTTGCCGTCGGTTCTTGATATAATTGTTTTCATAGCGTTTTTGTCTAATCCAAATTTCTCCAATACTTTATATAGAAATATCCAGCTTACACTGTCAAATGCTGCATCTAGGCTAACTAATACTGCACTTCCTCCTTCCTTTTGTATCTCCTCTACCACCTGCACTGTCTTCCTTATGTTATCCTGTGTCTGTCTTCCTTTAATGAATCCGGTCTGGTCTTCGTCTATAATTTCTGTCATAAATGTCTCAAATCTTTTGGATATTATTGATGTATACATCTTGTAATCTACATTAAGTATGGACACAGGTCTGAAACTGCTACATAGTTCTCTATCTTTCCCTTCTTTTGGAATTATAGTAATTATGGCTTCTTTCCATGAAGGTGGCATTGTCAATCAATCAATCAAATTTATTTATATAGCACATTTCACATGACGCGTGTCAACCAAAGTGCTGTACAGAGGGTAGGTACACATAGATACATAAAGACAAGAATCACACTCCGTTTTATGGGAGGGCACACAGGCAAACACATAGGAAAACAGGGCATGAGTCAGTGAACGGGAAAGGCTAGTAGGTATTGTGCCTTCTTTCATCGTGTGTCTGAATGCTGCTTCTAATATGGGGCTCAGTTCCTGTCTAAATGTTTTGTAGAATTCAGCGGGGAATCCGTCACTACCCGGTGACTTACTGCTAGGGGTGGACGGTATGGTCTAAAATTTATATCACGGTATAATTTGAAGCATAGACGGTAACGGTATATATCGCGTATCATCGTTTTTGATAAAAAAAATTGTATTTTATTTTATATATATATATATTTTTTTTATAAAATATATATATTATATAATTAGACTTGTACTTGTATTATCTGCGAGACATCGCCACCACGCAACAAGCTCCACTGTCTGTGTGTACTCTAGTAGCCTCCAGCTACGGCCAGGATTCTCCGGAGCTGCACCTGGACCTATACTCGAGTAGCCTCGAGCAGAGCTACGGCCAGGATTCTCCGGCGCTGCACCTGGACCCTATTGGTATAACGTTACTTAACTGTGCTCAGCAAGCCCTCAGCTCGAATACGCATCGAATCAGTGTTATAAGACATTGATATCAGGAGCTATCTGTAGCTACTGCTAGCCAGATATATAACGTTAATACAACGCCTCAGTGAATTATTTAGTTCAATGGGACATTTCGTTTTGAACGGTGAACTAACTTGCGCTAACGTGAGCTAACAGGTAGCATACACGTCTCTACTAGACTTTGTGGAGCGTTTGTTGATGTCAGGAGCTATCGGTAGCTGGCCGACTAGATACCGTTCGGTTAGACAATGCCTCATCATGTATTAAACTAAAAGTGAATAGTTGACTGGGTCATTTTGTAACAGTAGCTAAGCTAACGTTAGCTCAGGGAGACGCCGCCGTCCTCCCGTGTCCCGTCCCACTAGACTACTAGACCCGTGTTTACATGCATGCGGTAGGGGCTGGCACGCCCACTGCGCGAAGCCTCCTAAATAACTTTTTCCAGTTCGCACATATCTATTATCTATGACTAATTCTATCTATTTTTAGGGGCAAATGCGAGTGAAATAGTCGCGCTGTGGTTACATGACGTCATTGCTATTTTAGAGCTGCTCTACCGGTTACACGGTATAGTCAAAATCCATACCGTAGAGCAAATTCATACCGATTATACCGTATACCGTTTATACCGTCCACCCCTACTTACTGCTCTTTGCTTTACTGATTGCATTCCCCACTTCCTGTTCTGTAATCTCTGCGTTTAATATTTCGTTCTGTTCCTTCCCTATCGATGGTAGATCAAATTTTTCAAAAAAATTCTCTATCTCCTCTTCTCCTGCCGCTATCGGTTGTGTGTATAGTTTCTTATAGTATTCTTCAAATGTCTTCTCTATTTCAGCTGGTTCTCTTAGTATTTTGTTTGTGTTTGTGTCCCTTATTGTGTGTATTGTGTTCAGTTTGTGTTGTGTCCTGATTCGTCTAGCTAAAAGTCTGGTCGATCTCGGTCCTCCTTCATAGTATGTCTGCTTCATGTATCTAGCTTTCTTCTCTATTTCTGTCAGCAGTTCTTTGTTTATCGTTCCTCTGACTTCCTTTACCTCTCTAAGTGTCTTTTGGTTCTTTGAGCTTTGGTGTTCTTTCTCTAATTCTTTCAGTTTCTTTATCAAGTTCTGGTATGTCTCTATTCTGGCCTTCTTTAGTAATGCCGTCTTTGCTATACATTTTCCACATATTACTACCTTTAGTGCATCCCATAAAATGTTTGGGTCTACCTCTCCATTGTCATTTTCTTCTCTGTATCTAATTATGTCTCCTTTTACTTCATTAACCAAACCTTTGTTATTTAAATAGTCCTACATTCAGTCTCCAAACTGTATTTCTCCGCCTACTTTTAAGATTCACTGTCAGATATATTGCGCTAGGGTCTGATATGTCCGTTACCCCTATCCTGCAGTCTTCTACCCTGTATCTGTCCCCTGTTGTCATGAGAAAATAGTCTATCCTTGAATATGTTGTGTGTGTATGCGAATAATGTGTGTATTCTCTAGCTAGTGTGTGCATTTCTCTCCATATATCCATGATTCCTAATTCTGCCATTTGTATATTCATATATTTGCTAATGTTTGTCCTCCATTTCTTTGTGCTTGTCATGTCTATGTAATAGTTAAGTACTACATTCAAATCTCTTTATCCCTTATTTCCCTGATCATTTCAAACTTCACGGTGTTCTTAATTAGTATAGCTACTCCTCCGCTAATATTCTGTTTAAAATAACTATAAAACAGAATCTCATCCCCGAATCTCTTCAGCTTTTCATGTTCTTGTGATATTAGATGTGTTTCTTGTAAGAGGATAACCTGCGCCTCTTCTTTCTTAAGTTTCGTCATCACCTTACTCCTTTTGATCGGACTATTCATACCATTAACATTCAACAACATCATTTTGATACCCTTAACTTGTGTCATATTTATTTTCCAAATGTTCTCCCGTTCTACCCATGTCACATAAAATAATATTTGTGGTTGTAGCCTCTGCTATCCCTGTCTGATTTACATACATATAACCATAATAAACATTAACATCAACATTAACACTTGGAACTTCCATGGTAGTTGAGGGTCTCAGTCATATCCCTCTTTCCCCTGCTGGCGGGTGGGGAGTAGTGACTCTCCTAGTGAGAGGGCTCCCCCTAGTGGCTAAAAGATGCGCAGTATACATGTCCAACTCGTTCTGTGTGCGACCTCCGAGCTCCCGGTCATAAGCTCTGCATTAGTTACTTTCATGTTCTCGTCTATTTGTATTATGTGTCACATGTAATCCTGTGGTTCTTTCATGTCCATCTCAATATATCTCTTGAATCTCCATGTCCTTTTTTATAACTTTTGGTATAATTAGCTCGTATGTACTTTACCATCTTCTCATTGCATAAGCCCTTTTCATGTTTACATTTACTTGTATTGTGTGTGTCACATGTATACCAGTCTAATGTGTATTGTACTTATCCTTCCTTGGATCACTGTGTCCCCTCTCGTCTCCTCTCTGCTCCCCTTCTCTGTGTCTTTTCGTCTTTCTTCTCAGTTGATCCACTTTGAATCGGTTCACCTTCCCGTCCTACTCTCCTCTTCCTCGTCCCTTGACCCTGGTCCATCTTCTCGCCTTCTCCAACCTCTGCGTCGGTCTCTCTTCTTCTCCTCCCGGCACCTTCCATCCTCTCCGGTTCATGTCCCTCGTCGCTTCCCGCACGTCATTGTACACCTTTATGCCTTCTTTCCAATGGACCTTCAGCGTGGTCATTGGTGATTGAAATCTGATTCCTTTCTCTTTCAGAGTATTTTTTATCTGAACATAGCTCCGACGTTTTACAGCCACCTCTGTTGAATAGTCATGGTCGAAGGTTATCCTCTGTCCCTCCACCTCCATCTTCGTCTGCCAGGCTGCTCTGAGAATGTTTTCTTTGACTTCGAATTTCAAGAAATTAACTATAACTGCTCTCTGTGGTCTGTTTATCTGTGGCTTCGGCGCTAGGGTCCTGTGTGCCCTTTGAATTCCTATCTCGTCGAGGTCTGACATTTCCAATTCTCCTCGAATTAGGTTGTCTACATATTTGGTCATCGAGTCTCCTTCTATCCCTTCTCTCAGTCCCCATATTCGTATATTATTAGTTAACTTTTCTCTCAACATGTTTTGTTGTTCGAGCGTCGCCGTTAGAATTCCTTGTATTTCTGTATTCCATTCCTCCGTTTCAGCTGTCCTGTCTTCTAGCATCATTATGTCTTTCTCTTGTTCCTGTAGTTTTCCATCAATTGTCTCGAGTCTCTTATTTATTTCTTCTCTGAGCTCGTCCTGACCCTTCTTTAATTCTTCCCTGAGTCTGTCGATGTTGTTCTGGATGTTCTGCATGTCAGCTTGGATGCTAGTCTGTATGCTAGCTTGTAGCTCCGCTACCCAAGTGGGCATCTCTGCTCTGTCGCCCTGTGTCATGCTAGCTTGAATTACCTCCTGCGTCACCTCCTTGTGTCGATAACTTTCCTCCGGTGTTTGTACTTCTTCTGGGGTCACTTTTATTTAGCTTTTTCTCGCGTTCATCCTTCCTTTTTGTCACGCTCCCATACCAGCTCATGTCTGGGAGAGAGAATGCCCCAGGCAAAGAGTTGACAGTTGTGTCATATTGCCATCTAGCGGTCACCTGCAGACGATGCAGTCAACATTGATCTTGCTTGGTCACATTAATAACATTCTACTGTGGTAATTAGTGTCTATGTTACAAGTGTTGTCTGTTTAGGTGTTTTCTGTGTTGGCATTCTGATTCTGTGTCTTTGTATTTAACCTAGTCCTTGTTCCAGTATTGTGTATTAGAATAGAATAGAATAGAATAGAATAGAATAGAATAGAATAGAATAGAATAGAATAGAATAGAATAGAATAGAATAGAATAGAATAGAAATACTTTTATTATCCCGTGGGAAATTTGACACTGCAAATCGCTCAACATTTAAACATTTAGACAGGACAGGTCACGAATTAGAATAATAACACAAATCAATCAAGTTGCCTAGGATAAGAGTAGAGTAAAATAGAATAAAAATGAAATAAAATATACAGAAATAAATACAGTAAAAATATACTGAGCATGGGGGAAGGGCATGGGGCATGGGGGGTACAGGTAGTAAAAAACAACACAGCAGTGTAAACAATTTGGTCAATATAATTTAACTATCTAACTAAATGAAATATATATTCACAGTGTCACATAAGGTGCAGTATGCTTCAGGTAGTGTATTGTCCTCCTTGGGTTCCTATTAATCCAAGGTCAATGTTTGGCAGCCGTTGCTGCCCCCTGTTTTGGAGCCTGGAGGCCGCTAGTCGCGGCCTCCTGCCACTATTGAGCTGCCGCTCTGTGCTCAGTGATGCAGTGAGGCACAGTGATGCATTGTATAGTCTGATGGCTGTTGGAATGAAGGACTTCCTGTGCCGTTCAGTGCTGCATTTGGGTAGTGTGAGCCTAGCACTGAACATGCTCCTCCTGTCAGCCAAGTATGTGTATAGTGGGTGGGTGGGGTTTTCCCTGATGGCCTGGAGCTTAGCAAGGCTCCTCCTCTCCGCCACCCTCGCTAGAGAGTCCAGCTCCACCCCAACCACGCTGCTGGCCTTCCTGACCAGCTTATCCAGCCTGGTTGTGTCCACTGCTCTCAGTCCGCTGCCCCAGCAGGTCACAGCATACAAGAAGGCGCCCGCCACCACCGACTCATAGAACATCCTCAACATCCTTGTACAGACATTGAAGGATCTCAGCCTTCTGAGGAAGTAGAGTCGGCTCTGGCCCTTCTTGTATAGTGCCTCTGCATGTTTTGACCCGTTCAGTTTGTTGTCGATGTGCACACCGAGGTATTTGTACACCTCCACCATGTCCACATCAACTCCCCTGATGGAAACGGGGGTCACAGGTGCACTCCTCCTCCTCCCCAGCTCCACAACCAGTTCCTTGGTCTTCGCCACATTTAGCTGCAGGTGGTTTTTATCGCACCATGTGACGAAGTCCACTACCAGTTCCCGGTATTCCCTCTCGTCACCGTCCTTTATACATCCCACTATCGCAGAGTGAAGAGGAAGGGAGAGAGGACTGTCCCCTGCGGGGCCCCGGTGTTGCTGACCAGTCTGTCTGACACACAGCTCCGTAGGCGCACGTACTGTGGTCTGCCCGTCAGATAGTCCACAACCCAGGACACCAGGGGGGCCTCTACTTGCATTGCCTCCAACTTCTCACCCAGTAGCCCAGGCCGTATGGTATCAAAAGCACTGGAGAAGTCAAAGAACATGACTCTCACAGTGCTCCCCGGCTTGTCTAGGTGAGTGTAGGCTGGGTTCAGCAGGTAGATGACAGCATCCTCTACCCCCAGTCGGGGCTGGTAGTCGAACTGGAGTGGGTCTAGGTGGGGTTTGGTCACCGGGCGGAGTTGCTCCAGGACTAACCTCTCCATGGTCTTCATTATGTGAGAGGTTAGAGCCACCGGCCTGTAGTCCTTGGACGTGCTGGGACGCGGGCACTTAGGGACAGGGACCACACAGGAGGTTTTCCACAGTGTCGGGACTCTCTGCAGCCTCAGGCTCATATTGAATATGAGCTGGAGCACATCACACAGCTGAGAGGCACAGGTTTTGAGTACCTTTGGGCTCACCCCATCAGGACCTGCAGCCTTGCCTGCGTGTAACTTGCTCAGCTGTGTACTCACCTGGTCTGCAGAGAGCCATACTGTGGGGATCTCAGGTGTTTGGGGGAGGAGCGGGTCTTCAAGCCGCGGGGGGCAGACAGGCTGCACCAGAGATGAGGGGGCGTGGGCAGTTGGGGGGAGGGAGGGGGTTGCTCGAGTTGAAGGGCTGAGAGGTGTGGGGGTGGGGGTGGGCAGGGCAATTGTATTAGTGGTATTGTATTAGTTTTAGTGCCTTCTTCCCCCAGCTGTTTATCATTAGTAATCATTGTAATTAGTCTGGGTATATTAGTGTGTCCTGATCCCACTCCCTGTGTGGCGTCAAACCTCCGTGTTCCCGTTCCTGTTTGTACATTGCTGTCGTCTGCCTTGCCCTGCTGTTGATAAGTCTTAGTAAGTTTTATTAGATTTCTGTTTTGTTCATCTTTGTTTTCGTATCTCAGTCCGTGTTTGTAATTAGCGCCAGCGCTGCTGTGCCTTTTGTTTTGTATTTGTATATATATCCCTGCCTTGCTCCTGAGTTCTGATATTAAAAGAACACCACGTTGAGAAGAGCAACCACCGTCTCCTTCCTCCTGTCATTCCGCAGTTTCCGGCTCTCCTGTCAATCCGCATATTGGGTTCTTCTGTCATGCCTAATCGTAACAGAATGACGCCACCATCACAGAACCTAGCGGAAAAATTAAGGGGGACGATGAAGGTTATCTTCAAATTAATGGAGGGGGATATGTTGAAGTATTCCGCAGCTAAATGGGTATTTTTGTTTCAGACAATCCAGTCCACAGTGGACCAGTATCCGGACCAGGAGGCAGAGATGAGGGTGATGGCCGACGAGGCCGCGGTCCTCATGAAGAGGTATCACGTTCCACCCTCTGATCTGCCTCTTATTCGTGGCCCTGCAGCTAACCCGGCCTCCCTAGCTAGCATTGTCCCTGCAGCTATCCAGGCCTCCCCAGCTAGCACAGTGCCTGCTGTTAACCTGGTCTCCCCCGCTAGCCTAGCCCCTGCAGTTAGCCAGGCCCACCCAACTAGCATTGTCCTCACTGTTACCCTGTCTCCTGAGGCTGGCCGGGTTTACCCAGCTAGCATTGCCCCGACAGCTAGCCTAGACCCTACAGCTAGCTCAGGCCCCACGGTTGGCCTAGCCCCCGCATCTCACAGGCCTCCGAGTCCTGGCAAGGCTCGGAGGGCGAGCGGGGCTAGTGCCACTGACAAGGCCTCCCCAGCTAGCACAGTTCCTGCTGTTAACCTGGTCTCCCCCGCTAGCCTCTGCAGTTAGCCAGGCCCACCCAACTAGCATTGTCCTCACTGTTAGCCTGGCTCCTGAGGCTGGCCGGGTTTCCCCAGCTAGCATTGCCCCGACAGCTAGCCTAGCCCCTACAGCTAGCTCAGGCCCTACGGTTGGCCTAGCCCCCGCAGCTCACAGGCCTCCGAGTCCTGGCAAGGCTCGGAGGGCGAGCGGGGCTAGTGCCGCTGACAAGGCCTCCACAGCTGATCCGGTCGTCGCTGCCAGCCTGGTTCCAGTCGGCGTAGTCCCGGCTGTCACCGCTCCTCCTCCGGGTTCCACACCCTGCCCAGCCTCTACGCCTGGTCCGGCTGCTACACTGGGTCCAGGCTCCTCATCCCCGATTCCTACGCCACGCCTCGCCGCCGAGACCGGTCTCCACGCCCTGCCCAGCCTCTACACCTGGTCTGGATGCTACACTGGGTCCAGGCTCCTCATCCCCGGATCCTACGCCACGCCTCGCCGCCAAGACCGTTCCGGTCTCCACGCCCTGCCCAACCTCTACACGTGGTCTGGCTGCTACCCCGGCTCCCGGCTCCTCGGCTGGTCCTGGCTTCCCGTCTGGTCCTGGCTCCCCGTCTGGTCCAGCTCTACGCCGTGATCGGCGCCCTGGTCCTCGCTGTGGGCTGCGTTGGATCCTGCTCCGGGGGTCGTCGCCGCCGCACCTCCGTTCCGGCTCTCCTGATCCGGTCCCTAGTCCGGCGGCTGGAGGGTCTCTCGTCCGGGATACTGCTCCGGGGTCCTTACCCTCAGTCCCTGGTTCCAGGCTCCCTGACCCTGTTTCTCTCCCTGCCTCCCCTCTCCGGGCCTCTGTTCCCTTCCCCACCCCCCCTCGTCGGGCCTCAGTTCCCCGGTCCTGCCTCCCTCTCCGGTCCTTTGTCCCCATCCCCACCCCCCCTCTCCGGGCCTCTGTTCCCGTCCCCACCGCCCCTCTCCGGGCCTCTGTTCCCATCCCCACCCCCCCTCTCTGGGCCTCTGCACCCATTTTCAACCCCCCTGGCTGCTATGCCCCTCCTGGGTTCTTTCCTCGGACTCCCGGCCCCAGTTCTCCGGGTCCTCGCCCTGGGTTTTTTCCGGGGTCCCGGCCTCCTGCTTCGCCCATGTCCGGACGATGTTCTCGGGGGTCTGGAAGCCCCCCGTTCGGGGGGCGGTACTGTCACGGTCCCAGACCAGCTCATGTCTGGGAGAGAGAATGCCCCAGGCAAAGAGTTGACAGTTGTGTCATGTCGCCATCTAGCGGTCACCTGCAGACGATGCAGTCAATATTGATCTTGCTTGGTCACATTAATAACATTCTACTGTGGCAATTAGTGTCTATGTTACAAGTGTTGTCTGTTTAGGTGTTTTCTGTGTTGGCATTCTGATTCTGTGTCTTTGTACAGTATTTAGCCTAGTCCTTGTTCCAGTATTGTGTATTGTATTAGTTCTAGTGCCTTCTTCCCCCAGCTGTTTATCATTAGTAATCATTGTAATTAGTCTGGGTATATTAGTGTGTCCTGTTCCCACTTCCTGTGTGGCGTCAAACCTCCATGTTCCCGTTCCTGTTTGTACATTGCTGTCGTCTGCCTTGCCCTGCTGTTGATAAGTCTTAGAAAGTTTTATTCGTTTTCTGTTTTGTTCATCTTTGTTTTTGTATCTCAGTCCGTGTTTGTAATTAGCACCAGCGCTGCTGTGCCTTTTGTTTTGTATTTGTATATATCCCTGCCTTGCTCCTGAGTTCTGATATTAAAAGAACACCACGTTGAGAAGAGCAACCACCGTCTCCTTCTTCCTGTCATTCCGCAGTTTCCGGCTCTCCTGTCAATCCGCATATTGGGTTCTTCTGTCATGCCTAATCGTAACACCTTTTCGCTTATATCCTTGAATTGTCACTTTTTATTTTGTTTTAGATAGTTTTACTTCCTTTTTTCGATATTCTTTGACCGGGAGCTCTTTTCTATGGCCGCTTACCCGAACATCTCAAACCGGAAGTGACCTTAATTTTTTTAAGTAAACACTAGTCACATTATTTACAGTGTGGTAGTACATGGCACTACAGGGTATTATATGGTAGTACAGGGTACTACAGGGTATTATATGGTAGTACAGGTTACTACATGGTATTATATGGTAGTACTTATCTCAAGCTAAATGAGGATAAGACAGAAGTTCTCATAGTGGGGTCTAGTGAGCAGAGAGAACTGATAAAAAGTAGACTGGGTAACCTGAATGTAGAAAATAACACTGCAGTAATGACCCTGGGGGTTATTATTGATTCTGAATATAATTTTAATACACACATTAATCATGTCACGAAGATTGCCTTTTTTCATCTTAGAAATATTGCACGAATTAGAGCCTATGTGTCCCTGGATGATGCAAAAACGCGAATCCACGCTTCTGTATTCTCTCGGCTTGATTATTGTAATGCACTTTATTCTGGCCTTCCAAAGAAAACAACTGTCAGATTACAACTAGAACTAAGATGAGGGAACATATTACTCCAGTTTTAGCTTCACTGCATTGGCTCCCAGTTGTCTTTAGGATTGATTTTAAAATTCTCTTGCTTGTTTTTAAAGCTCTTAATGGTCTGGCACCATCTTATCTCTGTGACTGCTTACGTAGATATGTTCCAAACCGCCCCCTCAGGTCCTCTAGTGCGCACCTGCTCGAAGTGCCTACAATGAAATATAAAAAATATGGCGAAGCAGCTTTTTATTTCTATGGGCCGACGGCGTGGAATAATCTCCCACTACATATAAAACAGGCAGCCTCTGTGGATATCTTTAAAGCACAGCTCAAGACATATTTTTATACTAGCTTTTGGCTGATTTTAAATTTGATTTTTACATTTGTTAAAATTTGTTGACATGCTGCGCGGCTGGGTTTTCCAAGCCAGCACTGTCAGCACTGTCAGCACTGTCACTCACCTATAAGGAAACAACCCCTCAAAACGTACAGAAGGCCTCTCATATCTGTACTCTCTGTCCCTGACATGCTGCACGGTCAGTCTCATCGGGCCAGCAGTGTCACTCACCTACAAGGAGACAATTCCTCAAAACTGACTGTTCTATTGTATTCACAAAATATGCTTACTTCATATATGCCTACCACATGTATATATTGCTATGTTCGCCCATCACCATCACAATCACGTGTGCAGTCTAACGCCTTTCCCGTCTCCCTGTCTCCCTGTGGGTGGCTGTCCTGGAGTGATGACCGGAGTGCTGGACGTCCCGTGACGACACCCACCCAGGATGCGATCCCCCTCTGCGTGCCCCCCTGTCTCCCTATCTCCGGCCGGAGTGATGACTGGAGTGCTGGACGTCCCGTGATGACACCCACCCAGGGTGCTACCCCTGCTGGCCCCTCTGCGTGCCCCCCTGTCTCCCTGTCTCCGGCTGTCTCGTGGTGGTGGCCGGAGTGTTCGACATCCCGTGATGGCCGGGGGGATGTGGCCCTCTCTGCGTCGCCTCCTGTCTCCCTGTCTTTGGCTGTCTCGGAGTGGTGGCCGGAGTGTGGAACGTGCCGGGAGGATGCACCCCTGTGCCTCGGCTTCTTATTGTTAGGTTTTAGTGAGTTTTTCCTTACCTTCGCGTGGGGTACGTCTGGGAGTGTTGCATGCATGCATGCAGGGCCGCCTCAGGGGGTGTGCGAGCAGTGCGGTCGCACAGGGACTAGCGGGAAGGGGGGCCCCGCACAAAAAATATATATATATATATATCTTTTATTTATTATTATTATTATTTTTTTTATTATTATTATTTTTTTTTTTGCGAGGCCCCCCTTTTTCATCACAGACCTAAAATCTAGTTTTGCTTATATGCTTATATATTTCACATTAGACACGTTTGTAGAATGTTCCTGGCTCTGCGGCTCTGCACTATTCTCTATTGGAGCTCTGGGGCTCTGCAGCAGACATACTATTGGTTTCAAGAAGGGAGGGGTTACATTATGTGTACGCTGGCGTGCGTCAGCTGCGTTTGACTATTTCGCGCGTGCAGCTTTGGAGGTTATGCTTAGTTATGCCAGCCAAAACGAAGAGGACGGTCATTCGGCAGATGGACTGAAGATGAAAGTTGTTGCATGTTAGACAGTTCAGTCAGGCTAGCCATCCCAGCTAAAGGCAGGGACAGCTAGTTAGCTTTAGCTACGTTATAATATTGAGTGCTAACGTGTGGTTCAGTCGGGATAGCCATGATGATGTCGGCTAGTAGCTAGCTTAGCTAAAGGCTAACTAGCGTTAGCTAACCTAGAGAGAGCGCGTGCAGCATTGTTATGCCAAGATGCAGAGGACGGTCATTCGGCAGATGAACTTCGTCAACTCCACGCGGTTGTCTCCATCCTCTTGTATTTTTGGTGAGTTTTTAATGCACTCTATTCTATTCCCGCCGTGGATATATCTCTCTCTCTCTCTCGGGAGCCAAACGGGCCGGCTAGCTGTTGTAGTAGCTAACGGTGTGTAGCCTGGTGTCAGCACCTGGTGCGAGGGAGGTGAGCTTGGTGTTTCATTATGAGAATATCTCCATGCTCAAGTCGGCTATTAGTCCGCGAGGGACTTGTTGCCGGCACCGCTATGGTAAACACCACTCTGTAGTGGGATGTGTATTGCCTTCTTTTTCCCTTCCCTCTTCGGATGAGAAGAGGAAAACACAGCGGCTGTCTGAAGTGTTGGCCTGTATTGCTTTTCTCACGTTGTACAGTTTTTCAGTGGTAGCCGCATAGCTTGCTTCTGCGTTAGCTAGTGGTTAGCGATAGCCGGGTTGAGCTAACTGTTAGCCAGTTAGCTGTTTAGCTACGACGTTAGCTGCTCGTTTTCGCTCGGCTGGGAACGTTAGCTTGATGCTATCAGTTAGCCTAGAGTTAGCTGTTAGCTTGTGCTACGACCATTGACATTAGCCGTGAGAATAGCAGGCCCTGGCACTCTGACTACGACATCATCTTTGACAGAAGATGTAGTCGGGCCTGCACCATGACAAGGCTCCGGCCATAGCTTCTTTTTGTCCCGCCAGCGAGAGGCCTTTCATCAACATGGAGACCTGTGTTGCGGCCTTTCGCCCTGCGTTCCTTGGTGCAGGTAAGATGTCCATTGGACATTACCCCACTCTTCCTTCCTTCCCCTCCCGAATGTTTTGTTAATAACGATGTTTTTTTCCAGGCAAAACATATGTTACTTCACAACATTTGGAGATACGACATGTGCTGTGTGTGAATTGTCTTGGTTGTTTGTGTAGCTTGGGTAGCGTTGGCCAAAGCTGTGTGTGGCCTGGTGTCAGTACCTGGCTACTCTATTTGCAGTTAGCCTATTTAGCTGATGTCGGCCATTGGCTCCTTGCTACTTTGTTTTCTCTGGTATAGACCCTCTTCTCTTTGGATTTAAGTGTTGATCTTTGTCCTTTTGGATCTATGTATATTCATGTTGCCTTTGTGAAGTTATCTTTTCCTTCTGTTTTGTTCTTCCAT
Source organism: Notolepis coatsorum (assembly GCF_963971535.1). Taxonomy (NCBI): domain Eukaryota; kingdom Metazoa; phylum Chordata; class Actinopteri; order Aulopiformes; family Paralepididae; genus Notolepis; species Notolepis coatsorum. Next base: position 125,846,172 of record NC_140170.1, on the reverse strand, counting down.
TAAAAGTTGAATATCCTTTAGGGGCTCATCTTTGCTTATCTCTCTCATACATGCTCTCTCTCTAACACACACACACACACAGACATGATCTCTCTCTCTAACACACAAACACACATGCTCTCTCTCTCTCTCTCTCTCTCTCTCTCTCTCTTTCTAACACATACATGCTCTATATCTCTCTCTAACACACAAAATGACATGCTCTCTCTCTATATATTTCTCTCTCTTTCTAACACACATATACATGCTCTCTCTCTAACACACACACACAAACAGACATGCTCTCTCTCTATCTCTCTCTCTCTCTGGCCTTGCTCTGGTGGAGCGTCAGGGGCATTGCCGGGTCTGTGCAGCGATAACACTGTATATTGACTGTAGAACGGGAGCTCTCTCTTGCTATATGTTGACTGTATCATGCCCAGCCTCGGGCAGCGCTATTATTTAAGAATATGTTGACTGTATTAAAAAAAAAAAAAAAACTATATATATATATATATATTAGTGCTGTCAAACGATTAAAATATTTAACTCGATTAATCGCATGATTGTCCATAGTTAACTCGCGATTAATCGCAAATTAATCGCATTTTTTTTTTTTTTTTTTTTTTACCTTAAACAGGTCTTTTTCAAGTTCCAAGTTTTAATACTCTTATCAACATGCGAGTCAACAAATGCTTGCTTTGTGCAGCCATTTAACACAAAAGGATGACCCTCATGCATTGCAAATTTGCATCAAATTCAAAACAGAGTGATGCACAAAATAACTTAAAAGAAAATAATAATTTAAAACAATGAATAAAGTGTGCATGAAATAATAGGGGAAAGAAAACGTTAGGAACTTGTTACATTCACACACACAAGGGCTGATTAATCACACACCCCCCTCTCTCCCTCACACACACACTCTCCCAGCTCTTTTTCTCTTTTGCCCCTTCCTCATCTCTCTCACCCCCCCCTCTCTCTATATCTCACACACACACACACACACACACACACACACACACACACACACACACACACACACACACACACACACACACACACACACACACACACACACACACACACACACACACACACTTCAGAAACAAACATAGTATCAATGAGAGCATCAATAATACACCTGAGTGTAGTCTAGTAAAAAAAAAAGTTTTTTTTTTTTTTTTTTTTTTTTTTTTTTTAGCTAATCTTGAGTTAAAAAAATTAGTGGCATTAATAGAATCGGGAGTTAACGCGATATTAACGCGATATATTTGACAGCCTTAATATATATATATATTTTTTTTTTACCTTTTAGGGGGGGGGGGGGGGGGGGGGCTCGCGTTTAAATCTCGCACAGGGCCTCGCATTTCTCCCAGGCGGCCCTGCATGCATGCATTTGTTTTGAGCTTATGGACCTTATGGTATTCTTGTTTTTTCTTGACTTACTGTGTTACTGTGTTTTTTTTCTTCTTGACTTGTTTAAAGAAGACGTGTCTCTGTTAAGCACTTTGAGCTGCACTCCGTGTATGAAAGAATAAATGAAGATTATTATTATTATTATTATTATTATTATTATTATTATTATTATTATTATTATTATTATTATTATTATTACAATAATACAACATGGTATTATATGGTATTATATGGTAGTACAGGGTACTACATGGTATTATATGGTATTATATGGTAGTACAGGGTACTACATGGTACTACATGGTATTTGTTATTGGAAATATAATTTCTTTTTTATATTCACATGATGTTCTATGTATTTTATTAATAAAACTTGTTATAGAAAACCTTGGTGTTTTACTACCCTTACTGCACAGCGTATCTTTGAAGACACAAACCAATATCAGTTTGAGGGGGTGTTTTATTGATATGTTATCAGGGACCCATACTCTCTAAAAAAATGGGGTGAAATATTTTTTCCCCCACAAAATGTAAAGTCGTGCAGTAGAGGGTTAATATAATTTATATTTTTATATATATATATATATATATATATATATATTTTATATATTATATTTATGATAATGATTAGAATTATTATTATTAAATACAATCATTTTCTATAGGCTTGCCGTGGTAGTCAGTGATACTGGTGTCATTCTGTGTTCAGGCATCCACTTGCCTACTGCCCCTTTAGCAACGTATCCTTGCTAAGTTTCAGTTTCACTTCTAGAGAGAATTTTACTTCACGACGAGACTGAATACTAGAGAACAGATGACATATTACAACAATGGCAGAGGATTATTTGGATTTAAACACAGTGGAGCTCAGATGATCTGTCCGGAAAAGTATGTTTATTTTTTTTATTTGTTGAATTTGTGCCTGTGAGTCCGGCGGGGGAGAATGTTGATGTGTTTGTTGGCGCGTGTGTGTGTGTCGGCGACGCGTGTGTGTTTCTTTCCATTGGTTTCATTTGGTTAACGTTATTGGGCGAACAAGAAAACGAAAGAAAACTGTAATGACTCTGCAGCTGTTCCGTAAATGTGCCTTTCTCCGTGCACTTTCGCCCGCTCTGAACTGAAGTCGGACTCGGTGTGCCGCGCGCTGTTCTCGCATGGACCTCGCGAGTGCCTGCATGTGGGACTTGTGTGTTTGCGCTGTGGGCCGTATTCGTCGTATGGCGGGACGAATACACGTACGGTTACACCCCTAGTTTATACCAGTGACACCAGTCATGTTCATCACCCTCTTGTTCATCATCAGATAACAGTGCTTGAAAAGATAAATGCATTTTCTCAAATTCATTCATCAAAACGTCAAAGGCTTGCAATTGCTCATTCATTTTCTCAAGTCATGTCCATGTCATCAAATCTGTCAAACAGCGCATCTCCTCAGACATTTTAATCCCAGTGATACAATTCAACAATCCACAGATTCAGATTTGTCGTAATTCACATCCACAATCTACGCATAAAGACGCCTTCAATTTATGCTTGAATGAAACACAATCCGGGCACTCCGTTAAGCAAATAAATCCACAGTTGAGAATATGAAACGAATCAGAGCCAAACGCCCGTTTCATTCATTAAAAATATCCCTGCGGGATTCACATTTGCAATGCTCCGTTATTAAAATAACCACATAGTGTGTGTCGCGACTCGCGAGCGCCGTATCCGTATAACTATTGTAATATTCCGCTTAATGTCACTCTGTGCTGTGGTAGGCTATGGGCTACACAGATATCCCTAGGATATTACAACTATGACGTGCATTATTTAGTAAAGTAAATCCATAGGCTGAATATGATTTATCAGCATTTTAGGTCTATTATTTTTCATTTCAAAAGCCCCCTCTAGAAAAATGAAGCACACAAACATAATTCAGAATGGTATAATGGGATCTGTGACGAGAGCTGGCATTTCTTTGCGAGGGCGTGGCCAGTTTATCCAGCTAACTGAACTAAACCCTGCCCTGGACTAACATGGTTCCCAGTTTTATCTCCTCCGTGAGATAAAGACTGGTAAAGCACTACGATCGAAAGTGTGAATTTCCGGTGTATGTACTTCCCCTGGAAGCGGCCTCCGAATGGACCAAACTTTTCCTGAATCCTGTCGGCAAACAAGCTAGAACGTCCCGGTCATGTAGTAAATTCTTCAGGCAAAGCCGTTGCAGTGGCTTAAACGAGGAAATATTGTGCACTTCACACGTTTCTATAATTGTTTTGTCGAAACCGGAAAGCCTGTAGCAGGTACTTCCTGTACTTCTGTTTTCACACTTTAGGAGGCATAGCTTTACCAGCCTAGCGCTGGACCAGGTTCAAACTTTCTGATCTGTTGCCATAGTGATTTAGACAATCGCGATTCGGGGAACCGACAGGTCTGGCTTATGTCAAGTTATCCTGAAAATGATCCGGCTAACTTAGTTAGCCAGGTATGAGGAACAGGGCCCAGAAAAGAAACAGACACAAGAAAAGACTGAAACACTAGACAGAGTAAACATAAAAACAACAATACAACAACACAAGGAACTTACAACTAGGAACATAACACTTAACAGGGGAATATGAAGGGCAAGAGACATAGAAGCAGGTGAAGGACACAAAGGGACATGTAAACAATAATCATGGAGGTGTGCAGAAGGACGACAAGGGGTAGTGGCGATAAATGTCCAGCAGGGGGAGGTAGCAGTCTGTGAAAAGGAGGGGGCTGTTCATGAGGGGGGAGTAGGAGGGCTAGTCTGGCCAGGGAATGGTGAACCGTTACAGTTTTCAACTGTAAAATTAAAGTAGAGTAAAATTGAATGTTCAAGTTCAAGTTCTTTAATAGTTGTCATACAGAAGTACAGAATACTTTCATACAAAATGCTTCTTACTGTTACGCTCCAGAGACTGTGCTAGACAAGATAGTATCAAATAACATAATAACATAATATAGCATGAATTTAGAAGAAGAAAATGAGGTCACAGTTGTTCGGTATAGACATATGTACAATGTTCTGAGTTACCATATAATATACAATACACAATACTATGCAGTGTACTAATGTACAGTACTATCTAGTGCAAAGCAGAAATGGGATGAGGTACAATTTTAGGTACAATTTACAGTAAGGTGTACGAGTTGTAGTGCAATCCTTCATCCATAAATATAAAGTGTGGGGAGTGGGTGCTACAGTGTGTTTGTTTAAAGTGGGTGTGTGCTATAAAGTGTGTGTAGTGGGTGCTACAGTGTGTTTGTTTAAAGTGAGTGTGTGCGTGTGGATGTGTGTGCTATGTGTGTTTGGTGGTTGTTGTTGTGTAGTGTTCATTCATTGTTCGTTTAGCAGCCTGATGGCCTGGGGATAGAAGCTACTTCTGAGTCTTTCTGTGCTCGCCTTGAGACTCCTGTATCGCTTGCCTGACGGCAGCAGTTCAAAGAGGCAGTTGTTCGGGTGGCTCGAGTCCTTAATAATTCTCTTAGCCTTCCCCTTGCAACGCTTGTAGTAAATGTTCTGGAGGGTGGGGAGCCCCCCTCCAATTGTGCGTTCGGCTGAACGTGTCACTCTTTGTAGTCTGCTTTGGTCTTTTGCAGTGCTATTCCCAAACCAGGAGGTGATGTTGCCGGTCAAGATGCTCTCTATTGTACATGAGTAGAAGTTCTTAAGGATCTTCTGGCTGACTTGGAACTTCCTTAGGCGCCTGAGGAAGTAGAGGCGTTGTCGTGCCTTCTTCACCACACTGTTAATGTGTATGGTCCATGTCAAGTCCTCGGATATGTGGGCTCCGAGGTACTTGAAGCTGTTGACTCTCTCAACCGGTGCCCCGTCGATGCTGAGGGGGCTGTAGTCCTTGACCCCCGACCTCCTGAAGTCCACAATCATCTCCTTTGTTTTGCTGACGTTCAGGGAGAGGCTGTTTTCCTGGCACCATCCCGCCAGGACCTTGACCTCTTCCAGGTAGGCCCTCTCGTCGTTGGCAGAGATCAGGCCCACCACCACTGTGTCGTCAGCAAATTTGACGATTGTATTGCTACTCCGCTGAGCCACACAGTCGTGTGTGTACAGGGAGTAGAGGAGGGGACTCAGAACACAGCCCTGGGGGGCCCCTATGTTGAGGGTGATGGATGAGGAGGTGCAGTTGCCTGCTCTCACCACCTGGGGTCTGCCAGTCAGGAAGTCCAAGACCCACTGGCAGAGGTCATAGCCCAAGCCCAGGTCCCTGAGCTTGGCTATGAGTATGGAGGGGACTATGGTATTGAATGCCGAGCTGTAGTCGATGAATAGCATTCTCACATAGTTCCCCTGCCTCTTGTCCAGGTGTGATGCTGCTGTGTGCAGCACATGGGATATGGCGTCCTCCGTGGACCTGTTGGGGCGGTATGCAAATTGCAGGGGGTCCATGTTGATGGGGAGGGAGGAGCAGATGTAGCCCTTTACTAGCTTCTCAAAGCACTTCATGGCTATGGAGGTGAGAGCTACAGGGCGGTAGTCGTTGAGGCAAGCAGGCTTGGATTTTTTGGGTACAGGGATAATAGTGGACTTCTTCAGGCAGGTGGGGATGACAGCCTGTTCTAAGGACAGGTTAAATATGTCAGTGAATACTGGGGCCAGTTGGTCGGCACAGACTTTTAGGACGCGGCCGGGGATGCCGTCCGGACCTGCTGCCTTCCTGATATTCACTTTTTTAAAGGTCCGCCTCACCTCATGCTCTGTTACCCTGAACACTGCGCCTCCATCAGCAGCCGACCCCCCCCCCCCCATTGCCGAGGCTTGTGAGCTGGTGTTGTTATTACCAGCATCAAACCTCGCATAGAAGGTATTGAGGTCGTTTGCTAAGGAGATGTCACTGTTCAGTTTGAGGGAGGCGCCTTTGTAGTCTGTCATCGTTTTGAGCCCCTGCCACATAGCTCTAGAGTCAGCTTGTTCAAACTGAAGTTCAATTTTATCCCTGTAGCGCCGTTTGGCCTCTGACACTGTCCTCCTTACGTTGTGTTGCGCCACCTTGTGGTCATTCATGTTGCCTGCCACTAGGCCGTCATTGTATGCTTTGGTGCGCTCTCTCAGAGCTTCACGGACGGATTTGTCTACCCAGGGTTTTTGATTTGGGTAAACTTTCATTTTGGTAGTGGGGATTGTTTCTTTCACCCTAGTACAGACATAGTCCAGCACTGTCTCCGTGTAGGCATTAATGTTATCTGTGTCGCGGAATACAATCCAGTCTGTGTTGTGAAACACTGACCGGATCGTATCCTCTGACGTCACATCCCATTTCTGCACCTCTCGCGAGACTACGGGAGTACTTTTAATTCTTTGTCTGTACTTTGGTGTAAGGAAAATGGATGCGTGATCTGACTTGCCAAAGCCACTATCAGAATGAGCCTTGTAGCCACCTTTAAATTGCGTGTAACAGTGATCTAGGATGTTACCGCCTCTGGTGTTGCAAGTCACATGCTGGTAGAAATCAGGCAATACCTTTCTCAGATTGGCGCTATTGAAATCTCCCAGTACTAAAATGGCGGCGTTAACGTTCGTCGCTTGTATACTATTTACCTCGTCGTGGAGTCTGGAGAGCGCGGCGTTGTTGTTGGCTTGCGGTGGAATATACACTCCGACCAGGACGATCGCCGTTAACTCCCTCGGGAGGAAGAAAGGACGACACTTGATGGTTATATATTCCAGTTCTGTTCAACAAAATAAGATCAGATGATGGTGTTTAATTATTATTAAACATTTTTATTTGTTTGCATTTTTACAGCTTTATTGGTGAGACATTACCGACAGAGGAGAGGGAGAACGGGAGAAGATGTGGGCGAGGACATGCAGAAAATCCGTCTGGGAGCGGGAGACAAACCCGGGTCGGCCGCGTAGGTCTGCTACGCAGTAATGCAGTGCGCCGTTCGGGCACCCCTGATGACGTTTTATTAATTATTTATTTTAACAGCTTACTTTCCTATTTCCATAGGGTCCGTAAATGTCCCCCTCACTTAAAAAAATAAATAAAAGTATGGTACATGTAAATGGTAAACTCACATGCACAAAAATCGCGTGCACATACAGTATTTCCCATCCCATAATAATTGTGTCCCCCACTTCCCCCACTTCTCAAACTAAAGTTTTGCCCTTGCCATAACGACTCCTTGATGGCTGAACACCAGGCTGTCCTCCTTCATTCAACAGAAGGATGCCTTTTTTCTACCAGCAGCTGTTTTAACATATCAATGGCATTGATGCCATGCAAAATGGGATCATGTTATCTAGATCTAGATGCTCCACTCAGAAATGTTCTGAATTATGTAGACAAATATGTGGCACGATGCACAAGAGGCTGTGTTTTACAGGTTGTTTTTATGTGCTGAGTGTGTGTTGCATATCCCCTCTGCACCATTTAAGACCCATTGTTCAATACCACATAGTCATCAAATAGGACATGAGGTGGGCTTCTGTAATTGCAGAAAAGTTGACATTTTGGAGAAACAAAGCTTTTATCTCCCAGTGATTTGTTCTTTTAACACAGCAATGGGACGTAAAGATAATACAATAATAGCCCATGGTGTAAGTATAAAACTTGTGCGGTTTAGATATAGAATGGAGTAGTCGCATGTGACACAGCTGCTCACCCGTTATTTTTTTTCTTCGTTTTTTTAAAACATATTTATAAACCACCAATGCGTTTAAAACTTGACGCATATATCAACTGAGATTATCAACTAACTATATTGACTGAAAGAATCGAGATGCCACCAAGGAGAGATAAAACGATTGCAAAACCAAGCGCAGAGGACTCGCCTATGGCCGCAGGATACGTACGACAAATAGCAGAGAATATAGACGAGATAGCATCCTCCTCAAGTTCAACCCCTACAAACACCTCCTCAGACACCGAATATATCATCCGGGAAATGAAAAAAATGGAGAAGTCAATAACCGAAAAAGTAGATGCTATCAAAGAATCTATAGAAAGCAAAATAGAAGCGCTAAGGGTAGATGCCGACGCACATATTAAGCGCACCGATGCACTGGAAACTGGCTTGGAAATACATCAACAGAATTTCAGTCGGATCTACAAAGAAGTAGCTGATATCAACGATACACTAACGGCTGAGATGAAGGGAAACTACAAAGAACTCAACACGGAGCTCAACGATATAACGGCTGAGCTTAAGCGAATCAATGAAGGACAAAAAACGAAAATATTCGAGATGGAATATCAAAGTCGCAAGTTGAATATTCGTATAGTCGGACTGGACGAGTCGGTGAGCTGCACACATCCTGAAGCATTTGCGACAGAATTACAGAAAATCCTGGGATCAGCAATCCTTCCTACGGTACCGGAGGTGGAGCAGTGCTACAGATTGGGGCCCCGATCCAACGACAATAACGTTAAACCCAGAGTGATAATGGTTGTCCTGCGTCAAGTCAGAATAAAAGAAATTATCATTCGTGAGACTCGCAGGATGAGACGCAGTCTGAAACACAAGGATATATCAATACACTTTTTTTTTTTTTGATTATTGTCGGGAAGTGGTGGTCCTACGGGCCAAGTTCAAAACGGTGATGTCTCAACTCTATATGGAGAAATACAAACCCATATTAATATACCCTGCAAGACTTTGCATCGTCGATAAACAAGGAGAAAGGGTTTTCCTCAACTCGCCTGAAGATGCAGTCAAATACATGGCAGCACAAAATGCAGGATAGTGTATAAACAGCCTTTTAATCTCTGTTAGGCATGGGCACCATATAGTATAAACTTTAATGAACCGCTGATTTGGGACAGAGAGAACTACGAGCTCAGAGTTATTGAATGTTTTCCCCATTGGACTTCTATTACTGTGGACATATTGGATTTAAAATTGGAACGATACAGAGAAGATGAACATGGCGTTGAAGCGGTCATTCTTTTAAGAGTAAGGAATTCTAACAACATTCCAGAACATACTGGAACATTCTAACACTGTAAAAACTACATATTGGAATATTCTCGAACATCTAAAACATTCTTTGATATATGGAACATTCTGGAATAACAGCATTACGTGGCCAGACATACAGCCAGAAGTCCTTCGGGGGAATAACCAATAGCGTCTAGCTGCAGAACCACAGAACCATCACAGCAGCGGCCGGCTGAGGACCGGTGGGCCCATATCGAATAACATTCTTCACAACGGATCATCGCCCACCCCTGACCAGGGGAAATGCTGCATATACGTATTTAAAAACTGCTTTTTATTAATTGGAAATATTTCCACTACTTCTCCAATTTATACTTTAGATGTTTAAGCATAGCAAAGCTCTTTCAAGACCTAAGTTAATGTTCTCTTCCTTTTTTCTTTTTTTTCTTCTCTTTTCTCTGATTTATTGAGGTTCTATTTTCAGTTCAATACCTCCATATTACTCTTGGGTTATTATAAATTACACAAGTTCTCATAAAATGTAAGTGATTATGGCATGATAATTGAAGCTTATTTTTGGTCTTTATTTTTAGTTTTATCTTATTTAAATTTTTATTTAACGGGAAAGTGGCCAAGCCACAGTTGACATTCATTCTACTTACCCCAGGAACAAAGGAATCATCAGGCGGAGAGGGAAGAGAGCTGGGATCCGTAATAGACTGAGAACCAGACGACACCGAACGCCACTACCCAGTATATTGCTAGCCAATGTACAATCAATTGACAATAAACTGGACGACATCCGAGCAAGGATTCAATTCCAGAGAGACGTTAGAGACTGCAATGTTCTCTGCTTCATTGAAACGTGGCTGTCGCCAGGAACCCCAGATCACGCCATCCAACCGGCCGATCACTTCTTCATCCACCACAAGGATAGAACAGCAGAGTCCGGCAAACAGCGTGGAGGAGGTATCGCCTTCATGTTTAACAACAATTGGAGCGATCCAGCCAACGTGAAGGAATTATCTAACCACTGCTGCCCCAACCTGGAATATATAACTATCTAGTGTTGTCCTTTCTTCCTCCTGAGGGAGTTAACGGCGATCGTCCTGGTCGGAGTGTATATTCCACCGCAAGCCAGCAATAGTGTCGTGCTCTCCAGACTCCACGACGAGGTAAATAGAATCCAAGCAGCGAACGTTAACGCCGCCATTGTAGTAGTGGGTGATTTCAATAGCACCAATCTGAGAAAGGTTTTGCCTGACTTCTATCAGCATGTGACTTGTAACACCAGAGGCGGTAACATCTTAGACCACTGTTACACGCAATTCAAGGGTGGCTACAAGGCTCATTCTGCTAGTGGCTTTGGTAAGTCTGATCACACGGCCATCTTTCTTTCACCAAAATATAAACAAAGAATCAAGAGCACTCCTGTAGTCTCGCGAGAGGTGCAGAAATGGGATGTGGAGTCGGGGGGGACGCTCCAGGCTGCGTTTGAGTGCACAGACTGGAGCGTGTTCCGCGACACAGATAACATTAATGTCTACACGGAGACAGTGCTGGACTATGTTCATACTTTGGTGGAAGAAACAATCCCCACTACCACAATTAGAGTTTACCCAAATCAAAAACCCTGGGTAGACAAATCCGTCCGTGAAGCTCTGTAAGCGTGCACCAAAGCATACAACGACGGCCTGGTGGCAGGCAACATGAATGACCACAAGGTGGCGCGATACAACGTAAGGAGGACAGTGACAGAGGCCAAACGGCGCTACAGGGATAAAATTGAACTCCAGTTTGAACAGGCTGACTCCAGAGCTATGTGGCAGGGGCTCAAAACGATGACAGACTACAAAGGCACCTCCCTCAAACTGAACAGTGACATCTCCTTAGCAAATGACCTCAATACCTTCTATGCGAGGTTTGATGCTGGTAATAACAACACCAGCCCACAAGCCACGGCAATGGGGGGGGGGGGGGGTCTGCTGCTGATGGAGACTCAGTGTTCAGGGTAACAGAGCATGAGGTGAGGCGGACCTTTAAAAAAGTGAATATCAGGAAGGCAGCAGGACCGGACGGCATCCCCGGCCGCGTCCTAAAAGTCTGTGCCGACCAACTGGCCCCGGTATTCACTGACATATTTAACCTGTCCTTAGAACAGGCTGTCATCCCCACCTGCCTGAAGAAGTCCACTATTATCCCTGTACCCAAAAAATCCAAGCCTGCTTGCCTCAACGACTACCGCCCTGTAGCTCTCACCTCCATAGCCATGAAGTGCTTTGAGAAGCTAGTAAAGGGCTACATCTGCTCCTCCCTCCCCATCAACATGGACCCCCTGCAATTTGCATACCGCCCCAACAGGTCCACGGAGGACGCCATAGCCCATGTGCTGCACACAGCTGCATTACACCTGGACAAGAGGAAGGGGAACTATGTGAGAATGCTATTCATCGACTACAGCTCGGCATTCAATACCATAGTCCCCTCCAAACTCATAGCCAAGCTCAGGGACCTGGGCTTGAACTATGACCTCTGCCAGTGGGTCTTGGACTTCCTGACAGGCAGACCCCAGGTGGTGAGAGCAGGCAACTGCACCTCCTCATCCATCACCCTCAACATAGGGGCTCCCCAGGGCTGTGTTCTGAGTCCCCTCCTCTACTCCCTGTACACACACGACTGTGTGGCTCAGCGGAGTAGCAACACAATCACCAAATTTGCTGACGACACAGTGGTGGTGGGCCTGATCTCTGCCAACGACGAGAGGGCCTACCTGGAAGAGGTCAAGGTCCTGGCGGGATGGTGCCAGGAAAACAGCCTCTCCCTGAACGTCAGAAAAACAAAGGAGATGATTGTGGACTTCAGGAGGTCGGGGGTCAAGGACTACAGCCCCCTCAGCATCGACGGGGCACCGGCTGAGAGAGTCAACAGCTTTAAGTACCTCGGAGCCTACATATCCGAGGACTTGACATGGACCACACACATTGACAGTGTTGTGAAGAAGGCACGACAACGCCTCTACTTCCTCAGGCGCCTAAGGAAGTTCCAAGTCAGTCAGAAGATCCTTAAGAACTTCTACTCATGTACAATAGAGAGCATCCTGACTGGCAACATCACCTCCTGGTTTGGGAATAGCACTGCACAAGACCGAAGCAGACTACAAAGAGTGACACGTTCAGCCGAACGCACAATTGGAGGGGGGCTCCCCACCCTCCAGAACATTTACAACAAGCGGTGCAGGGGCAAGGCTAAGAGAATCATTAAAGACTCCAGTCACCCGAACAACTGCCTCTTTGAACTGCTGCGGTCAGGCAAGCGATACCGGAGTCTCAAGGCGAGCACAGAAAGACTCAGAAGAAGCTTCTATCCCCAGGCCATCAGGCTGCTCAACGAACAATGAACACTACACAACAACAACCATCAAACGCACATAGCACACACATCCACACGCACACACTCACTTTAAACAAACACACTGTAGCACCCACTCCCCACACTTTATAGCACACACTCACTTTAAACAAACACACTGTAGCACCCACTCCCCACACTTTATATTTATTGATGAAGGATTTCACTACAACTCGTACACCTTACTGTAAATTGTACCTAAATTGTACCTCATCCCATTTCTGCTTTGCACTATATAGTATTGTACATTAGTACACTGCATAGTATTGTATATTATATGGTAACTCAGTTACGTCTATTCTGCATCGAACATTGTACATATGTCTATACTGAACACTGTGACCTCATTTTCTACTTCTAATTTACATGCTATACTATGTTATTTGATACTATCTTGTCTAGCACAGTCTCTGGAGCGTAACAGTAAGAAGCATTTTGTATGAAAGTATTCTGTACTTCTGTATGACAACTATTAAAGAAACTTGAAACTTATGGTAGAATTTAGAATGTTAGATCCTATGGTATACATAGGAATGTTAAGGATAATTGGATCATTCTGGGATATCCGGTGGTTTAAGGGAGGGAGTTATACGCGAAGGTTGTGTTCATGGAACACAGTCCTGTACGACTCTCGGTGCGAGGGGGGAATAGGGGATTTTTATTTGTATATATATATATGTTTTTAAGCTCGGCTCTCAACGGGAACTCAATAATTGGATGTACATCTATTGTAGCTTCGCACTCCAGAAGCATTACCAACAACTACACAACAACATGTATAGATTATGGCTAGTTTGAATATAATGATCTGGAACACTGGTGGAATAAATAAACAACACAAACGCAAAAGCGTGCTCACACTGATGAAAAAAGAACAGGTGGACGTGGCTCTACTAAGCGAAACGCACATTTTAGAGAAAGACATAGATTCGTTAGCGGACAACACATATCATAACATTAGTCACTCATCTTTTGGAACGAGAACTCGGGGAGTAGCCATAGTCGTTAGACGGAAGTTGAACATTGAATTGAAGGGAGTATGGTCTGATGCAGATGGTCGGATAACTATAGCTAAGATTTTACACAAGAACAGGAAAATAACGCTGGTAGCGGTATACGCCCCAAATTTATACAAAGTTAATTTCTTCGCTACACTTACCAGAGTAATGTTAGACCTTCCCGAATACTCATTTATAATTGGTGCGGATTTTAATGCCATTTGGAATCCAAGGATGGACAAATCAAACCCCTCCTTTTCCAACGAACAAAAAAATCATCTAATGCATTAAAGGATTGGTCGAAGATTACAGGTGTAAATGACTTATGGCGATCACTTAACCCCACGACCCGGAAGTACTCCTGTCGATCTGCGAGACATAACACATTATCCAGAATAGATTACATTTTTACATCCCCGAGACTATTTGATAACTACGATGTGGAAATGATACCCAATGCATTATCAGATCACTGTTATTTACTCCTAAAATGAACATTTGGTATACTATCAACCCGAGCCCCAAGATGGCGATTTAACACGATGCTGCTCAATAACAAGGAATTCATTACACAAATCAAAGAAGCTCTTACGGTATTCCTTCGGACGAATGCGAATACGGTGCAGGACCCCAGAATATTATGGATGACGACAAAGGGAATGATCAAGGATTTCACTGATAGCTTTTCCACCAAAATACGCAAGAATCAATGCTCAAAACTAGCTGAACTGGAAACGTTTTACTCAACGTTATTTAATTCTTTACAATACAACAACTCGGTTCGACTGGAAAATCAAGTCAATATACTAAAAAAAGAGATTAATGCCATATACAGACAACAATCTGAAATGCAAATACGTAGCACAAGACAACAGCAGTACTCCCAAGGTTCCAAACCAAGTCACCTATTAGCTATGCGATTAAGAGTCAACGCAAAATTTGCAGATATAACTACCATTAGAGCACAACAAGGACTTGTTACAGAACCCAAAGAAATAAACACGACATTCAAAGAATTCTACTCCAACTTATACAAATCAGATACGACCTTCGATCAAAACAAAATGGACACATATCTTAATCAAATTAACCTCCCTAAACTTTCAGAGGATGACGCTAAACAGTTAGAAACACCGATCACATTAGATGAACTTAGGGAGGCCATATCTGAAATGCAAAGTGGTAGGGCTCCTGGAAGAGACGGTATCCCACCAGAAATGTACTTCTCTTGTTGGGACATAATTGGACCCTTATTACTAAATATGATTTTATACTCAGTCAAGGAGGGGAACTTCCATAAGAATGACAATATTGCACTCATAACAGTCCTCCTTAAAAAAGACAAAGACCCCACCGAGTGCGGTAGTTATAGACCTTTAAGCCTCCTCGGAACCGATATCAAATTGTACTCTAAGGTATTAGCCATCAGACTACAAAAGCATATGACGTCTTTAATTCATCCGGACCAAACTGGCTTCATAAGAGGCCGCTTGATCACTGATAACATAAGACGATTACTACACATACTAGATGCTAACAAGGAAGACAACACACCTAAGGCGATACTGTGCCTGGATGCAATGAAAGCTTTTGACAGGTTGGAATGGTCGTATCTATGGGCAGTATTAGAAAGGATGGGGTTAGGAAAAGGATTCATTAATATGATTAAAGTATTATACAAAGACCCATCGGCCATGATTACAACAGGAACAATCATCTCCGAAATCTTTCCGGTATCACATTCTTCCAGACAGGGTTGCCCTCTTAGTCCCGGACTATTCGATCTATCAATAGAGCCTTTGGCACAATATATAAGACAATCCCAACCCATAGAACCAATCATAATCAAGGGCACACAACACAAAATTAGTTTATATGTGGACGACGTAATACTGTTCATGCAAAACCCTAACACCGCATTGCCTCCTCTTCTCAAGTTGATTGAGGACTTTGGAGATTTATCGGGATTTAGGATAAATTGGCCGAAGTCGGCCTTCCTCCCACTTAACGCCCCTGCAAAAAGAAATATAACCCTCCCAAAAGAGATACCGATGGTAAAACACTTTAGATGTTTGGGAGTTGAAATATTCCCTACCATAAGCCAAACGGTGAAGCACAATTACATAAAAATCCAAAACAAAATCAAATACGACCTTGTCAGGTGGTCAAAACTTAAAAACTCAGTACAGGCACGGATATCAATAGTTAAGATGGACGTCCTACCTAGAATCAACTTCTTCAGCTCAATGCTACCGTTACCCCCTCCAAAGGGTTACTGGAAAGAATTACACTCCTCCACATACAAAGTTATTTGGAATAACAAACCACCACGTATAAAAAGATCCACATCACAGAGAAACAAAGCAGACGGAGGTATGGCATTTCCAGATTTCTACCACTACTTTAAGGCGTACACTTTAAGACCACTAACAACATGGTTTGATCCCCAAGCATTAGTATCCTGGAGAAATTTAGAAGAAAATATCGTAGCTCCACATAGGCTGAAGGGCATAGTATACACCAAATTATCAATTAAGCAATGCGAACGGAAATTTGGCCCCATAATCACTCATGCGATCCGGATATGGCGTGAAACACAAAAAAAATATTCTACCCCACATAAATGGCATAATCATACTCCCTTATTCAATAACAATGCACTCTTGATTGGAAAACAACCTATAAGATTCCCTAGATGGGAAAAGCAAGGCATACACTCATTAGGAGACGTTTTCAACAAACAGGGTTTTTGTAGTTTCAATGAAATACGCAAAAAATGTAATCTCACCAAGTCCACATATTATTTTTACGCACAGTTATTGGCATGTTTGAAGGCTCACGGTGTTCCATTAACGATACCAATTGTACACCACAGATACCACAATTTTTTCTATGAAAGAGAGACATCGAGAGGTTTTGTTTCAGATTTTTATCATCAATTACTAACGGCCTCGTATGAAACCCTCCATCTAGACTCAGTCTGGAGGAGGGATATACTAGATCTGGAGACAGACTTTGACTGGCAAGAGGCCTGGGCAAATGTACGACTTGCATCAAGGAACCCGGACCATCAACAAATCAATCTTAACTATATTCACAGGACATACTTAACACCTATAAGAATGAACAAAATGGGTCTTAAACAAGACTCCAAATGCTCCCTATGTACAAATGGGGACGAAGGGACATTTATGCACATGTACTGGGACTGCCCACCAGTTAAGATATTTTGGAAAGAAGTGACCCAGCAATTATCAAATCTCTTAACTCTGGATATACCTGTACACCCCTCTGTATTACTGTTGAATGATGTCTTTGAACATGCAGTACCTCCACAGCTAAAGAGATTGGTTTTATCCGGTATCACAGTGGCCAAAAAGCTGATAGCATCACGATGGTTTCAACCGGAAAAAATGTGTCGGAAGGTCTGGACTCTTACATATCTCGATGTGATTTATCAAGAAATATCTACAGCAAGAATTTTGGGTCTCAATGAATCCAAAATGACAATGTGGTTAGAAGTGGTGGAGAGAATAAAAGCTAGCATATAATGGTAGTGTCTGGTTAGGAACATATTATAATGGTTGGATTATCCAATGGGGGGTCCGGGAGGGGGGGGTACGAGCTAGAGCATATGTGTGTAGGTTTTTAGATAACAGGTATTAGGGGTATATCCTGTATAAGACATTTGAATAAATGGTAATTTCATTGGATATGCACTGTAATTAATGCTTGTATATCTTATCGTGTGTTGTCATGTTTGTTTATGTTTGTTTAAAAAATTATATAAAAAAAAAAAAAACAAGGAAAACATAATACGTCATCTGCAATGAGAAATTACAAAAAAAACAAAAAAACAAAAAAATTGTGCACTTAAAAAGTGGGAATATTATTCAATATTCCCCTCCAAACTCATAGCCAAGCTCAGGGACCTGGGCCCTGTTTCTTGTACCTGGATAACTGAGTTAGCCGGATAACTTTAACTGGATAACTGGGTTAGCCGGACTTTCCGGTTTCATGTACGTGGATTTTCCAAATCACCATGACAACATATCCAAAAGTTTGAGCCTGGTCGAAAGCAGAGTTCAAGTTCAATTTAGCCTGAACCATCGCCACGCCCCCGCAAAGAAGTGACGGCCCGTTTCCTCAAACTATTCCCACAGTCTACGATCTGCATTATACCATTCTGAATTACGTTCTTGTGCTCCATTCTTCCAGAGGGGGCTTTTGAAATGTAAAATAGACCCAAAATGCTGATACTAAATTCACTTTGTCCTAAATAATGCACGTTATATATACCGTGGCGACGGTGGCGCTCGCTCGAGCGATGTACACATTATGTGGTTATTTTAATTGTAACTGGGATTAAGATGTCTGATGAGATGCGCTGTTTGACGGATTTGAGAAATTTAATGAGCCGTTGACGTCACATTAATGAATGAGGATAAAGAGATAAAACTTCCTTCAAAACAAAGAATATTCTAAACACGGGTCTCTCGTTCATTAATGTATAAACAATGAATTTATCCCATCTGGCACAGTGGTCCAGCGGTAGTGCTCAAGCCTGCCAACCCAGCGACCGGGGTTCAAAATCCGGTCTTTCCAATATGATTTTTTTGAATATAATATTAATGATTATACGCCAAAGTAGCCTGGTTTTAAGTTAAAATATTATAAATCTACATGCATTGAGGATGTCATTCTTTATATAGCTCTCAACGTGCACTAAATTGAATTATTCCTATATTGCAAAAAGAAGGAGACGACTAGGGTCTTGAACCCCGGTCGTCTGTGTGAAAGTCAAAAGAACAACCCGTTAGACCACATTGGAGATAAGTTAAAGATTGACTATACATCAATCAATGGGTAAGAGAGCCGTATCGTAATTCTGTATAACAGTTAACTAATTATTTTCGCTAGCAAGATCTCATTTGATTATTCAATCCAGCAGGCAAGTTTAAAGAAATATAATCTGATTGATTGAGGTAATGAGGGACTTAAAATTAGCCTATAGATAACGCATTTAACTTGTCGGCGAGGCGATTGAGCCGTACTGCAATATGTTAATAAAGTTTTAAATCAATTAATCAATCAATGCCGCTAGAGAATCAGGATTTCTGCGATCGACACCTGCTGTCTTCTCAGCTGAGGCGGGCGCGCGCACTGATCCTGAGAATCAAGTCTGGCTTGAGTTAACGAGACTGAATCCACCTTCTTGGAACAGGAAAATCCCGGCTTCAAACATCGGGTTAACTGAAGCTGGATAATGACATCTTGATCGACTTAGTTGAACCACGTACAAGAAACAGGGCCCTGGGCTTGAACTATGACTTCTGCCAGTGGGTCTTGGACTTCCTGACGGGCAGACCCCAGGTGGTGAGAGCAGGCAACTGCACCTCCTCATCCATCCCCCTCAACATAGGGGCCCCACAGGGCTGTGTTCTGAGTCCCCTCCTCTACTCCCTGTACACACATGACTGTGTGGCTCAGCGGAGCAACAACACAATCATCAAATTTGCTGACGACACAGTAGTGGTGGGCCTGATCTCTGCAAACGATGAGAGGGCCTACCTGGAAGAGGTCAAGGTCCTGGCGGGATGGTGCCAGGAGAACAGACTCTCCCTGAACTTCAGCAAAACAAAGGAGATGATTGTGGACTTTAGGAGGTCGGGGGTCAAGGACTACAGCCCCCTCAGCATCGACGGGGTACCGGTTGAGAGAGTGAACAGTTTTAAGTACCTCGGAGCCCACATATCCGAGGACTTGACATGGACCATTGGACCACACACATTGACAGTGTTGTGAAGAAGGCACGACAACACCTCTACTTCCTCAGGCGCCTAAGGAAATTCCAAGTCAGTCAGAAGATCCTTAAGAACTTCTACTCATGTACAATAGAGAGCATCCTGACTGGCAACATCACCTCCTGGTTTGGGAATAGCACTACACAAAACCGAAGCAGACTACAAAGAGTGACACGTTCAGCGGAACGCACAATTGGAGCGGTGCAGGGGCACTCAACACTTTGATGAACATTGTTACTCAGCTGATAGAGTTGTGCTCTTCCTGATGGCTTGTCGTACAGAACTTGTAAGTCGCTTTGGATAAAAGCGTCAGCTAAATGACTAAATGTAAATGTAAATGTAAATGCAAGGCTAAGAGAATCATCAAGGACTCCAGCCACCCAAACAACTGCCTCTTTGAACTGCTGCGGTCAGGCAAGCGATACCGGAGTCTCAAGGCGAGCACAGAAAGACTCAGAAGAAGCTTATATCCCCAGGCCATCAGGCTGCTCAATGAACAATAAACACTATGCAACAACCATCAAATGCATACAGCACACACATCCACACGCACACACTCACTTTAAACAAACAACACACTGCAGCACCCACTCTCCACACTTTAGATCACCTAAACACACTTTATATTTTATTGGTAAAGGATTTGCACTACAACTCGTACACCTTACTGTAAATTGTACCTAAATTGTACCTCATCCCATTTCTGCTTTGCACTATATAGTATTGTATATTAGTATATTGCATAGTATATTGTATATTGTATGGTAACTCAGTTACTTCTAGTCTGCATCGAACATTGTACATATGTCTATACTGAACACTGTGACCTCTATTTTTACTTCTTTTTACATGCTACTTTATTTTATTTCATACTTATCTTGTCTAGCACAGTCTCTGGAGCGTAACAGTAAGAAGCATTTTGTATAAAATTATTCTGTACTTCTGTATGACAACTATTAAAGAAACTTGAAACTTAAAACTATTACAGTCTAAAACCTTTTTTTTTCAATCTAGAAACCGTAAAAAAAAAAAACTAATTTATTGTAATTTAGTTTAGTGACACTCGATTTATGCAAACAAATGAATGCAATGTGTGTGTGTGTGTGTGTGTGTGTGTGTGTGTGTGTGTGTGTGTGTGTGTGTGTGTGTGTGTGTGTGTGTGTGTGTGTGTGTGTGTGTGTGTGTGTGTGTGTGTGTGTGTGTCGTGTGTGTGTGTGTGTGTGTGTGTGTGTGTGTGCACGTGCGTGTGTGTGGGTGCATTAAAATGTGTATGTGTGTACATGTACTATATGAAAGACAGAGACACGGAAACATTTAAATATAGTTAGTGAGAGTAATGAAAAAGAGAGACAGTGAGACTGAAAGAGAAAGAGTGCCAGTCATAGCAGATGTTGCCATCATCTGCCCAAAGCTGCTTTGTCACTGCAGGGCCCTCAGTGTGCTCCAACCAGCCCTCTGGCAACAAGTGTGTGTGTGTGTGTGTGTGTGTGTGTGTGTGTGTGTGTGTGTGTGTGTGTGTGTGTGTGTGTGTGTGTGTGTGTGTGTGTGTGTGTGTGTGTGTGTGTGTGTGTGTGTGTGTGTGTGTGTGTGTGTGTGTGTGTGTGTGTGTGTGTGTGTGTGTGTGTGTGTGTGTGTGTGTGTGTTAGTGTGTGCGCCTGTCTGTCTGTCTGTCTGTCTGTCTGTCTGTCTGTCTGTCTGTCTGTCTGTCTGTCTGTCTGTCTGTCTGTCTGTCTGTCTGTCTGTCTGTCTGTCTGTCTGTCTGTCTGTCTGTCTGTCTGTCTGTCTGTCGGTCTGTCTGTGTGTCTCGGTTACACTATATTATACTATACATGCTACACTATATTATACTGTATATGCTATACTGTCAAATCATCCAAATACTTTGTATATGTGTGTGTCTGAGAGATTTGGACCACACTTGAAGGAGAAATGCCAACTAAGCAGAACCTCAAATGACAATTGTTCCAATATATTATATTATTATAATAATCATTACTTTGACGGGAAAAAATACTGCCAACAGTTTTTGACTCTGACGAAGCCACTGTGAAAGCCATGCAGCAATTCATTTGTGTACCTCATCTTTTTCTGCCGAAGACTTTGCGATCTTCTTTGATGAAAAAGTGGAGAACATCCGCAGCTCCTTCTCCCAACCCCCACCCATTCCAAACACTGAATCGAGAACCTCATCCTTCACTCTGTCATCTTTCTCTCCCATTACAGAAGCCGAGACCCTGACACTGGTAACGTCGAACCGTCCGACTACATGCCAGCTGGACCAGCTACCCTCCCCACTCCTCCAGACCATAGCACCGGACATCCTCCCATTCCTAACTGCAACCATCAACTCCTCACTCAACTCGGGGGTGGTCCCCACCTCACTAAAACAAGCCAGAGTCACGCCCCTCATAAAAAAACCAACCCTGAACCCCACCGTCATAGGCAACTATCGTCCTGTCTCTCTTCTCTCCTTCTTTTCTAAAACACTTGAACGTGCTGTATCCAACCAACTTACTGCTTATCTCTTACAGAATGACCTGCTAGACCCCAATCAGTCTGGCTTCCGGACTGGCCACTCCACAGAAACAGTCCTCATTGCGGTCACAGAGGCACTTCACTTAGCAAAAGCGAAAGGCCTCTCCTCTGTCCTGATTCTCCTAGATCTATCTGCAGCCTTCGACACAGTCAACCATCAGATCCTCCTCGCGGCCCTCGCAGGGATGGGAGTGACTGGAGCTGCGCTGACATGGCTGACATCATACCTCCACGACCGCTCCTACCAAGTGTCATGGAGAGGGACTCTGTCGGCCACCCTGGGTGAAATGCGCTCCCGAGAGCTCCCGTTCTACAGTCAATATACAGTGTACAGAGAGAGAGAGAGAGAGAGAGAGAGAGAGAGAGAGAGAGAGAGAGAGAGAGAGAGAGAGAGAGAGAGAGAGAGAGAGAGAGAGAGAGAGAGAGAGAGAGACATTGGAAAGAAATTGAAATGCTATTTGGCCCTAAACAGAGAGTACACAGTGGCAGAATACCTGAGCACTGTGACTGAAGATCCTTGACTAGGTACAGACTCAGCGAGCACAGCCTAGCCATCGAGAAAGGCAGCCATAGGCAGACTGTGTGTGTTAGAAAGAGAGAGAGAGAGCATGTGTGTTTGTCGTGTGTGTGTGTGTTAGAGAGAGAGCATGTATGAGAGAGATAAGCAAAGATGAGCCCCTAAAAGGATATTCAACTTTTAATGGAAGAACAAAACAGAAGGAAAAGATAACTTCACAAAGGCAACATGAATATACATAGATCCAAAAGGACAAAGATCAACACTTAAATCCAAAGAGAAGAGGGTCTATACCAGAGAAAACAGCTAAACAGCATTCAGCTAAATAGGCTAGGCCACACACAGCTTTGGCCAACGGCCCAACGCTACCCAAGCTACACAAACGACCAAGACAATTCACACACAGCACATGTCGTATCTCCAAATGTTGTGAAGTAACATATGTTTTGCCTGGAAAAAAACATCGTTATTAACAAAACATTCGGGAGGGGAAGGAAGGAAGAGTGGGGTAATGTCATGACATCTTACCTGCACGAGGAACGCAGGGCGAAAGGCCGCAACACAGGTCTCCACGTTGACGAAAGGCCTCTCGCTGGCGGGACAAAAAGAAGCTATGGCCGGACCTTGTCATGGTGCAGGCCCAACTACATCGTCTGTCAAAGATGATGTCATAGTCAGAGTGCCAGAACCCCCTGCTATTCTCACGGCTAATGACAATGGTCGTAGCACAAGCTAACAGCTAACTCTAGGCTAACTGATAGCATCAAACTAACGTTCCCAGCTGAGCGCAGCCGGCAGCTAACGTCCTAGCTAAACAGCTAACTGGCTAACAGTTAGCTCAACCCGGCTATCGCTAACCATTAGCTAACACAGAAGCAAGATATGCGGCTACCACTGAAAAACTGTACAACATGAGAAAAGCAATACAGGTGCTGACACCAGGCCACACACCGTTAGCTACTAGTACTACAACAGCTAGTCGGCCAGTTTGGCTCCAGAGAGAGAGAGAGAGAGATATCCACGGCGGGAATAGAACAGAGTGCATTAAAAACTCACCAAACGTCCAAGAGGATGGAGACAACCGCGTGGAGTTGACGAAGTTCATCTGCCGAACGACCATCCTCTTCATCTTGGCATAACAATGCTGCACGCGCTGTCTCTAGGTTAGCTAACGCTAGTTAGCCTTTAGCTAAGCTAGCTACTAGCCGACATCATCATGGCTATATCCCGACTGAACCACACTTAATATTATAACGTAGCTAAAGCTAACTAGCTGTCCCTGTCTTTAGCCGGGATGGCTAGCCTGACTGAACTGTCTAACATGCAACAACTTTCATCTTCAGTCCATCTGCCGAACGATGTCCTCTTCATCTTGGCTGGCATAACCTAGGCTCCAATGCTGCACGCGCGGAATAGTCAGACGCTAGTGATGGGTCGGTCATGAGCGACTCGTTCATAAGAGCCGATTCATTGCCGTGAGCGTGAGTCGAATCGCTCACGTCTGGCAATGAGTCGGTTCACGCCCCCCCCCCCCCCCCCCCCCCCCCCAAACATTCTTATCTATATTTAACTTACTATATCACAAACATTGTCCAATAAAAGAATATAGCAGTAAACATAAACACTCAGACAGCCCATGGATCACAAGGGGATTACAGAATGCATGTAAAAAGAAAAATACACTATATAGAGAATTTATAAAACATAGAACTAAAGAGGCAGAAAATAAATATAAGAAATATAAAAACAAGTTGACTAATATTATGAGAAGATGTAAGAAGGATCATTATAGTAGAATATTAGATAACAACAAATATAATATTAAAGGTGTTTGGAAGATATTAAATGGTATTATCAGGAATGGATCAAGACAAATAAACTATCCTCAGTATTTTATGGAAAAGGATCAAACTATTAGCAATATGGATGATGTGGTTAACAACTTTAATACATTTTTTGTAAATATTGGACCAGAATTAGCGGGAAAAATCCCAGATCCAGTGACTCCTGAAGACATAAAAGACAATTACATTGAAAGAAATCCTAGTTCAATGTTTCTGGAAGCGGTAGATGAAAATGAAATTATAGAAACTACTAATAAATGTAAAAACAAGACATCTACAGACAGTAATGAAATAGATATGAAAATAGTAAAAAATGTCATTATTGGGATTTCAAAACCACTCACGCACATCTGCAATTTATCATTCAAAACTGGTCGATTTCCGAATAAAATGAAAATAGCAAAAGTCATACCTCTGTTCAAGACTGGAGATAAACACCACTTCACAAATTATAGGCCTGTTTCTCTACTTCCTCAGTTTTCAAAAATATTAGAAAAACTCTTCAACAACAGATTAGATAAATTCATTGATAAACATAATTTACTCACCGATAGCCAGTATGGATTCAGAACACACCGGTCAACATCACTAGCGTTAATAGAACTCATTGAAAAAATCACAAATTCCATAGATCAAAAAAAACATGTAGCTGGAGTATTCATTGACCTAAAAAAAGCATTTGATACTATTAATCATGATATATTAATCAGGAAATTGGAGAGATATGGGATCAGGGGGGTAGTATTGGACTGGGTAAGAAGCTATCTAAATAAAAGACAACCATTTGTGACGATGAGAGATTATAAATCTGAATGTTTGGACATTGCTTGTGGTGTCCCCCAGGGGTCAGTGTTGGGTCCAAAACTGTTCATCTTGTACATTAACAAGATATGTAAAGTATCCAATATATTTAAATGTATTTTATTTGCGGATGACACTAATCTTTTTTTTTCTGGTGAGAATGTCCAGCAGCTTTTAGAGGTCATCACATCTGAAATGAAGAAATTGAAGGAATGGTTTGATAGAAACAAATTATCATTGAACTTGAGCAAAACTAAAATTATGTTGTTTGGAAACTGTAGATTGGATACTCAGGTACAAGTTAAAATAAATGATGTGATTATTGAAAGAGTTTATGAAAATAAATTCCTAGGTGTAATAATAGACCATAAAATCTGTTGGAAACCTCACATAAAACATGTCCAATCTAAACTCTCATGAAGCATTTCAGTCATGAGTAAAGTAAAGCACATCCTGGATAGAAAATCACTCTACATTCTCTACTGTTCACTAGTTTTACCATATTTAAATTACTGTGCTGAAGTCTGGGGAAACAATTATAAGTCTACACTACAACCACTTTTTATACTCCAAAAAAGGGCCATAAGGATAGTTCACATTGCAGGTTATCGTGATCACACTAACATATTGTTTCTGGAGTCAAAGACATTGAAGTTAAATGATCTTGTGGAATTTAAAACGGCACAATTAATGTATAAAGCAAAAAGTCATGCACTTCCAAGAAACATTCAAGAATTGTTCTTTGATAGGGAGGGGGGTTATAATCTGAGGGGAGAACACAATTTAAAGGTGCTAAACGTACGCACTACCATGAGAAAACACTGCATCTCAATATGTGGAGTGAAACTGTGGAACAGTCTAAATGTGGTGCTAAAGCAATGTCCAAACATGAGACAATTCAAACTGATGTATAAGGAAATTATGTTCACAAGGTACAGGGATGAAGAAGGGACTTGATATTCACGGGTGTTTACATTTTTATTTTGTTTTCTATTTTATTTTATTTTATACATATATAGTTTTTGTTTTTTGTTTTGCATATATATATATATATATATTTTATTTTTTTATTTTCTTTTCTTTTTTATGTTTAAAATAGTACACTCATTTGAGTAGTGGAAAAGGGGTAGGATTAAATAAGTGTATACTTCTTCCTACTCCTTTTCGAACATGCAGATTGAGTTGTTTTTCTTTTTTGTTATTGTTTGTTGTATTCATTGCATGTTCGAAATAAAGACTTCAAATCAAAAAAAAATCAAAATCAAATCAATGGTCTCTAACTACACACCCTCAAGACCCCTACGCTCTGCATCTTCTGGCCGCCTCAGACCTACTCCTATCCAAGCTCCCGGAGGGTCATCAAAGAGAAGCCGCCTATTCTCAGTCCTTGCCCCACAATGGTGGAATGAACTACCCATCCCAGTTAGGACAGCCGAATCCCGTCCAATCTTTCGCCGTCGACTAAAGACTCACTTCTTCAACCATTATCTGAAATGATAATAAAAAAAATATATATAAATAAATAAATCTAACCCTGACTAACCTTACTGTCATGCACTTGTCCTAATAAACTAACCTACACTGTAACACGCAACACTTTGATGAACATTTTTACTCAGCTGATAGAGTTGTACCCTTCTTGCTGTCTTGTCGTACAGAACTTGTAAGTCGCTTTGGATAAAAGCGTCAGCTAAATGACTAAATGTAAATGTAAATGTACATGGTTGGGAGGGTTACTTTATAAATGTATTCCATTACAATTACAAATTACCTGTTGAAAAATGGATTCAATCATTTGTGTTGCAATATTGAATGAATGTAATCCGGTTACTTTTAGTTACTTTTGGATTACTTGAATGTCATTGATATCTAACTGGAGTTGAGAAGTGCCGGTGAACGGGGGCCAACTTTGCACTTGATTTGTTTCCCTTGGAGAGGTGGGTTTGCCCAGTTCACCGACTTGCAACCGTGCCCCGTTGACCCTCAGAGGACAAGGTCTTTAAATTAGACATGGAGTCCTTCGATGCTGACAACATTTTTAACACAGGCAGATGTAGCTTACACTGGACTATGATGTTCTTCTCCTGTTCTGATTCAAACACCAAGTTGTGTCCATATTTCCGCCCAGTGAAGGTGGAATTTTCCACCTAAAGCCATCATGCTGCACTGTCGTGCCCTGGTACAGTTGCAAAATCTGTATGCTGCTACTACCATGCTGTATCATTTTAAATATGAATATAATAAAATATAATGTACAAATATTTATTTAATATTATTTTTCAACTGTAATCCTGAAAAATAATCCAAGATTTTAAGAAATTGCATCAGTCTTCTTTTTTTATTTAATTTTTTTTACTTTATTGGAACACAGTTAAACACAATATTTTTCATCCTAATTATGTAACACCCGTTACTGTATTCTGTAACCCCCCGAGCATGTTTGTGTACAGTATGAAAAACAACTTTCACAGACTTGAAAATTGCCAGAGCTAGATAATAAAATAATGTTGTTCTGTCGAAGTGTTTCAAAATGTTGAACAAGCAAACTAAATTAATCTAGTTACATATGGAATGCATTGCAAAATTATGTGGGAAAAGGTCTTAAGCAGTAGTAAATCAGCTATAATAATATAATAATTTAATTGCTGGGCTAATATGGGATGACCTTTGCTGTCATGAGCATACCCCACTTTGTTTCCAGGTCTGGTATGAGCCTTTCGTTAAGGAGGAATGAGGTGGAGAAAACAGTTACCAAGTGTTTGTACGTCTTCAGCCAAAGAGAGTAATCAAGGGTAGCACTCAGAACTGGGATGGTTGAAGGGAATTGTCTTGTATCTAAGTAGTATTTATGCTCCACTCAAGAGGAGGACAGAGGAGCGAGATATGAGGAGCAGGTTGTGGTGAAAGGATGAGGAGGAAAATCAAGCAAGTCTGATTGTCCACCAGCTCTGGAATGGAATATAGCAATACAGCACTGTTAGCCGAGAGGTTCAAGCTCTGAGAATGGTCAGAAATACCAAAATCAGAAAGGTCTTTATTGCCAAGTAGTTTACACATACAGAGTAGGCTGTCGCGATACTAGTACAAGTATTACTTGTAAAACTACTCTGATACTACTACTCAATGCCATGTTTGTTCAGGAAAACACAAAGTTGAATGTTAAAAATGTTATTATATTTATATATTTTATATTATTTATATTATTTTAACTTAAAATGTCAGCAACAGCAAATGTCAGAAAGGGAGGAACATCTGATCAAAATAAAATGAGCTTTCAAAGTAATTGTTAGAACTGATGGTATTAATAAGTATTCATATCAGTACTCAGCATCAGCAAGTACCCAAATGTATTTGTACTTGGTCTGAAAAACAAGTGGTATTGGGACATCCCTACCCATAATCATACTGATAGGGTATTATTGGATTTTATATATTGGGTTCAAGTAAACACATGTAAACTATGTGACATGTTGTCTTCCTAATAGTGCACACACATATAGAGATCAGGAGAACTCCAGCTCAGTATAGAGAGCATGGGAACTCCAGCTCACTATAGAGAGCATGGGAACTCCAGCTCAGTATAGAGAGCATGGGAACTCTAGCTCAGTATAGAGAACAGGAGAACTCCAGCTCAGTATAGAGAGCAGGGGAACTCTAGCTCAGTATAGAGAGCATGGGAACTCTAGCTCAGTATAGAGAGCAGGGGAACTCTAGCTCAGTATAGAGAGCATGGGAACTCTAGCTCAGTATAGAGAGCAGGGGAACTCTAGCTCAGTATAGAGAGCAGGGTAACTAGCTCAGTATAGAGAACAGGAGAACTCCAGCTCAGTATAGAGAGCATGATAACTAGCTCAGTATAGAGAACAGGAGAACTCCAGTATGTACTCCAGGTTTGTATTGCAATGATGTACCAAACAATAACCAAAAGTATGTTGAATATGAATGGCTTGAGAGATAAACGTGGCCACTTACCAGCACTCTCCCTTCAGCACAGGACAAATGGATGACTTGGACTTCATTTAGCAGACATGGAAATTTCACATTTGTATTTGTAGGGAGTGCAAGAAAATAATACATAGCCTCATTAAGTGAACTAATTGTGTGTGTGTCTTGTACTGAGTGCTCTGCGTTTCCATAAGCCTGACACCAGTTCCATTAGTGGCTCACAAATTACTGTCTTTTTCCTTCCTTCCTTCCTTCCTTCCTTCCTTCCTTCCTTCCTTCCTTCCTTCCTTCCTTCCTTTCATGATCCTGGTCGTTTCATAATTGTAATTATGTCCTTAATGTTGTATTTTTATGTTAATAAAAAAATTTATATTATTAAATAATTTACGTGTCTTTAATACGTCAGTAAAGTTAGATTTAGACTAGTTTCTTTAATAAATCAATGAAGTAAAATGTTGACTAGTTTCTTTGCCAAAAAGAATGATTGATTGATTGAACATTTTATTAACAGATTGCACGGGTACAATACAGTACGGCTCAATACACACAATTGTTAAGGGGATGCAGACCAGAGAAAGACTTTCGACTTGTTTACATCAGGGTTCCCCATTTTCAATTCATCATGACATTTATGACATACAAGTTATACAATTAATACAGTACTGTTTAACACTAGCACAGCCATGGAGAAAACGCCACTAATTCCCGCCAGGAACGGGTCAGATGACCCGACAGCTTATGAGAAATATGAGAAAAATAAACAGTGTAAACTATATAATTACCTCTCAATATAAAAATATGAGGTTTACCACAATGATATGCAGGTTTGAGTGACATAAAAAAAATATATAATAATAATAATAATAATAATAATAATAATAATAATAATAATAATAATAATAATAATAATAATAATAATAATAATAATAATAATAATAATAATAATAATAATAATAATAATAATAATAATAATAATAATAATAATAATAATAATAATAATAATAATAATAATAATAATAATAATAATATAATAATTTTATTACAAATTTTTTTGGATGGAAGAGCCACACTGTACATTGGAGGGGGTTGGGTGGTTGGGGGTTTGGACATTTACCGGGGCCAGTTTCGAATTGCAGCCTCCTGTAGGTGCTCTGTGAGCGGTTTTGAAGGAGGGTAGGGAATCACATTTACGGCTGTGGTTAGGGCATTCCACATTGTTGTGGCATAATTGAAAAACGTGTTTAGTCCCTTGTT
The DNA here is from genome assembly GCF_963971535.1 of Notolepis coatsorum. Lineage (NCBI taxonomy): Eukaryota > Metazoa > Chordata > Actinopteri > Aulopiformes > Paralepididae > Notolepis > Notolepis coatsorum. Next base: position 125,815,760 of record NC_140170.1, on the reverse strand, counting down.
TGAGCCAAATCTGGGTTGAACATGATTTGTGGAACTCCCTCTGGTGTTGTGGTCGTGGAATTCACTGACCTTTGGGAAGTATTTGGACATGTACATGGGTATGTAGTGTATCTTGTAGACCAGGCCCATTGCAAGTTGCTGTACTCTGTCGTCTTGCTGTACTAGGTTGTCAAAATGGGCAGGGGTGAGGTGGGTTTTAGGAGTAAGGTCAAGCAGTAGTCTGACCAGTTTGTTTTGTGATGTTTGTAGTCTGGTTTTTAGGGCCTTTGAGGTGCTTTGGTACCATGAGGTGAAAGCATAGTCGTAGTACCTTTGAATGAGTGCTCATGTTAGAGTCTTCAAGGTATTCTTGTTTACCAGAGAGGAGATCCGGTACAAGAATCTTGTTCGTTGGTTGACTTTTTTGATTACATTGGTTGCCATTTTGTCACAGGAAAGATTTTCCTCTAGGATGGAATCCAGGTAGGTAATTTCATCTTTCCTTGTGAAAATATTATCTAAGAAAAATCCAGATCGATTGATCGCATGCTATACTCGAGTGATCGTGAATTATACGTGGAGGAAAACGCTGTACAAAATAAACGTCTTTTCCAGTGTTTTAGACTTTGCTCTTTTATTTTGAAACCCCCCGAACGGAAGTATTGTTGTTCTGTATCGTATGGCTCCGCTCTGCGTCACTACTGCACTGTACCTCGCTCGTGCACGCGCACTGAATAAAAAATTCCACAATGTACCTTTACATCCCAACATCCGTCTGGCCCACCCTTATCAGCTTACCTACATAAGCAGGGGTGGGGCCACATACTCGCCTCCTTCTTCGCTTTCACCACAAGGAAGTGCCTTCGGTAGATCCCCACTTGACGAGGTTGTTAGTAGAAGAAAGTTGGAAAACAAGAGATACGTTGACATCATATCTTTATTTTCTCTCTCACTATTTTCGAGAAAATACGGCGATATTGTCTTCGTTACTGGAGTGTCTGGAAGATGATGATCATTCTACACCTCCACCGGTTTTTTCGTATTAGGGCCGCTGACATGCCTCCCAACTACAATCCTCCTTGCTGCGGCTGGATGGGGTAAGACCCTCCAGCAACACAGCTGGACAGTAGGACACACCGACTGTTGTGAGAAGCGGTGGGTTCCAGGTTTGGTGAGTAATGTTTGCTTGCAAGCACTACTTGTCTGTTAGTGCTATGGGGGATAGCTGACAATGTTTACGAAAACCGGCCCCAGATTAGGGTCCTTCTGTTCAGCATTTTAGGCGACGGCGGAGGATCTTGGTTTGAAGCCCATTATAGTCAACTAGTGGGCCACGACCAGTAACTGGTCATCCCAGGATTCTCTGGATGAGTGGATGCTTCTCTGTCACCGTGTAGGCCCCATCTTTCATATACAAATGAGAGTATACCCTAACAAGGAAATGTGGGCATGGATGTTCGTTATCGGAAGATCCATGTTCAAGTCGGCTACAGCCCAGATGGGACTTGTGCTGGCTCCGCCGGATGTCTGGTAAAATCACCGTTGTAAACTGTGTTGACATCTCTTTTTCTCTTCTCTCTTAAAGGGGAGGAGGGTTTCAGACGGCGACCTGTCGGAAGTGTGGCTTGTTATATCGTTTGTGTACGGGTTCAGGTGTAGCTGCTTAGCTTGCGTGCTAGTTGTGGCCTACCTGTTAGCCGCGCAGCTGTTAGCCGCGCAGCTGTTAGCTGCGGCGTTGGCTCGCTGTGTTTACCAGGCTGGTATACGTTAGCTTGTGGCTATCAGCCGTTCGGCTGTTAGCTTAATGCTACACTGTTGAACGTTCTGTGTCTATAACATGCTTTAAACACTCTGACTACGACGTCATCTTTGACAGAGGATGTTAGTCGAACCTACCCGGAGCCCGGCCGGCGAGGACTGCGTCAACAAGGAGAACCGTAGCGGCGGGATGGAGCAGCGACACTGCCCGTGTCGTCAACACAGATGCTGTGTTTACTATCGGTGCCCTGTTAGAGACTGCAGTTTGCTTGGTCTGCGCTCACGGTAGGAAAGGTCCCGACCGGACCTTGAACACTTCTTCTTTCTTTCCCTTCTAAATGTTTTGTAAATAACGATGTTTTCCAAAACGAGTGTTCCTGCACTACATTTAGGATACGACGCGAGTTGTGTGTGAATTGTCTTGTCACTGGTATTAGCTTCTCCATGCAAATCGGGTTGTTTGTTACAGATGTAAAAATGATCTGGTTTGTTGTGTTGAGAAACATCATGTGTGTTCATGTACCGTGTACTCACAACTAAGGGGGTTAAACTAACCTATAAAGCTATGCTTAGTGACATATGAGTGAAGAATGAATTCTTTTCTCAGCCTGTAATGACAATGAACAGTGTGTTCACATATTAAAAGGTTTACCTGTTCAACTGGCCGTATTAAGGGTAAGGTAGGAGGGGTGTTCCCCCCGGTTCCCTGGGGACTTCCTCACCCTCCTCTCAGACATGTTGTTTACAATATATTGTGTCACTGTGTGGTGGGATACGGTGTAACCCTTGGCTTGATTGCTGGGGTTGTGCTAAAACTGCTTGAGGAACTGTATTTTCCTAAAAGAAAAGATTGTTTGGTGACTTTTCGTGTGTGCTTAGCAAGGCCTGTGGCCGATACTAATCGAGAATTGTGTATTCTCTCATTATGAAAAACGGCGTTCCTCTGTAGAGTGTATTGCCATTTTTTGTGGTGGTAAAGGGTTGTGTGTATCTTGTGATCTACAACTGGGTTGGGTTGGCCACAGAAGCACATGTGTAAGTCTGGTACCGGGGCTCTTAAGGGGGCCCTCTCTATTCTGTGTTTTTTCCTTAGTAAAAATCAGATAGCAGGTTAGCACATGAGCTGTGTGAAGCTGTTAGACGCTTCATGTAGCTGACTATGACTGTGTCATACTCTTTTTTGTCGTTACATCGTATCATGGGTGTGGGGTCGTAAAGGGGTGAACTGGTAATCCTTTCCTCCCCTTCTTTGATGGGCAGGGGTTAAGACCTCCTGTCCTTCAAGGTTCCTGTCACGTTGCTGTTCGGCACGTTACAGGGTAAGAAGGGGGGGGGGGGGGGGAGTTTCCTGGTCCCACGCCCTGGAATATTGGGCGTGTGCACCGCAGAAATTCCCCCGCCACAGAGTACGTCACTGTGCGCGTCTCTGTTGGTAAGACTTCCGTGAGCTGTTCAGGTCCATATGATGGATCTGTTTCAGGGAGGGGTCAGGGCTCCTCCTCACGAAGCTCCTACTCGGGCCTTCTGTGAGTTAGGACTCTCCTTCCATGTGAGGGAGCCTCCTCAGAGTGCAGAGCCTCCTCCTCAGATTGTCAAGGTGAGTAGGACCCCAAAAAGGAGTCCTGCTCTATTGTGTGTGTATTCGATTCAATTCGATTATTGAGTGTGTATGGGTTCAGTGCCTCCTCCTCGGAGAGCCCTAAACCAACATTTTACATGGCTCAATGTTGCAATATATTCTTTTCAATCTATACAGCTCGTGTGGGAAGTCTCTCTGGGGATTTCCGCCTCCTCCCTATGGGAGGGTGGTGGGATGTAAAAATGTAAAAAAAATTTACCCTCAGCCTGCGTCACAAGGGATTCATGTCAGTCTGTGTTCTTTCTTTTTTGGATAAAAAGAGGAAGGTACATGAAGCACGACGGCTCCGTGTTGTTCTCCCAGGCGACTTGGAGGAACAATGTTTGGTGTCTTGCTAGACTATCCATTGATGTGTTTGGGTCTCGACCAGTGATGCCAGTAACGCGTTACTAAGTAATGCATTATTGTAATCTGATTACTTTTCCCAGAAAATAGTAATCTAACGCGTTAATCTTTAAAAGCCAGTAATCTGATTGCAGTTACTTGTCCAAGTGGCTGTGCGTTACTATTTTGTTACTATCTCATCATAAATTCACAATGCAGGCGGAATGCAGTATTTTATTTCGTTTTCGACAGTCAAAAATACATTTTGAGCTGTTTTTCTTATTTGGGAGTGACGTCGTGTGGCAGTGAAAGGGTTAAATACACAATGTGTCCCGCGGCGTGACTGGACCCACTGTCTGTGAGTGACTCTGCTTTGGTCCAATCACATTCCCCATCCACAGTCTGCGAATCAGAGGCAGAGTAGGGCGGGTCTTCACAGCACGTCATGTGACATATGCGCCAATCGTGTGACAGCAGGGCTCCGTCGTTACAGCGTTTTGGGGTGGAATTCTCCATGCAGACTTGCACGGAGAATTCCACCCCAAAACGCTCGTCTAAACGTAGCCTCAGTCACTACTTCACGTTTGTGTCAGCTAAGCCGGGTGAAAAAAACATTCATATGCGGAGGAAACAAAATACTGTCCACCGCTGTCCACAGCATCTGGAATCACAACACTAGCCGACGCTTCGACTAGGTACAGGAGGACTCGGAGGCCAGCCAAACAGCAAAAGAGAGAGATTGTTTCTTTCCCTTTTGATTAATGTATATTTGATGGTGGCAGAGCAAAAGCTCTTATTTGCCAGATTTACAGTTAATTTACATGTTAAAGAGAGACTGATTGTATGTTTATAGAGAGACATTTATAAAAACAATTTAATAGTTACAGTTGATATAATTGAATAGTTCAGCCTGCATTTGTTAGATGTGATACACTGGTTTTGTAAAACCACTGGCTGGCTGCTTTAATGCTGTGAGCATCATAGACTGTTGCTTTACCATACTTGATGGTACAGAAGCTGAAGCACTAGTTTAACAATTTACGTTATGTGCAGAGAAACAAGTTAAAAACAATTTATGCACTTTCAATAAAGCGTTTAAAAAAAAATGTTGGGGGAAGGACGACGACTTTGTAACCTAGTTACTTTCAAAGTAACTAAGTTACTCTGATAATCAAGTAATCAGTAAAGTAACTTAGATTACTTTTTAAAGGAGTAATCAGTAATCAGTAATCAGATTACTTTTACAAGTAATCTGTGGCATCACTGGTCTCGACGCATACATAGTGCTGGCTCGGTGTGTTTCTGTTACAGGATCACACAGGGGCTAAGTGCGCCTTGGTTGCTTGTTAAAACAGCGTTTTTATAGGGCAACTGGGATGGGGTTTTGTATCTTCCGAGCGCCAGTTTACTAGGTTGTCTCGATGAATTCTCGTTCATATCTGGGGGATGTTAACGGAATAGATCTGAACATAGGTAGATGGGTCTCACGCCCTTGGGGTGGGTCACTGAGCACGGTCTAAATGAGGACCGTCTGGGTGGCGCCCTCTTTTCATGTTTTAGATCGACACGCATACCTACCCCCTCTCCTGGAGTGGGCATGTCGGCATGGTTAGGACACGGGACTGGTCTGGTCACGCTGGTCCAGGTCAGTTAACCCATTGTCCGCCGGGGATGCAGATCTGCTGTTCTGATACCCTGAGGGACTTGTGCTTTTTTCGGGGGGAAAAATGCCAGGTCGGTCCGGGTGTCACAGGGTTGGGCGCTATGGAGACCCTTGTTGGGTACATATTGTACTCTGCACTGTCGTAATGGCTTACGGCCATGCCAACCTGTACACGCCCGATCTCGTCCGATCTCGGCCGCTACGCAGGTTTGGTCCTGGTTAGTACTTGGTTGGGAGACCGCCTGGGAATACCAAGTGCGGTGTGCTTGGGGCTGGTTCTCCATTGTTTTCGCTCCTCTCTCACGCGTGGCGAAGAGGGGGCTGTTGGGGTGGTCTTGGACCTCCTCTGGAACCCTGTGCTTCCCGTGCCGCCGGGCCCGGTCCGAAGTAATGTTTCGTCGACCCGTAGGCCTGGAATAACCCTTTTTTGAAAACTGAAACACTTGTACTGCGGTATAGCCAGTTATGCCCGCAGGTGTGTTTTGGAGTTTTTTCTTGAGGGGTTATAGGAACAACCACCGCATAGGGTAACGACAAGGTGGTTGATTCCCTGGTGTGTTGGAGCAGTGTCAACTCCCGGGTTACCCGGTTGAGTGTGCCCCTGCACGTTCATGACGTCTGCCAATCATGTCAGCCTTCTCTGCCTCAACCCCTCTGGGTGGTTTTTTTTTAATGGAGGCTTGGTCATGCAACAACGCCAGGATACGCCCCTTCCGCCGGGGGGGCTGTTCTCAGCTAACTCCTTTGGCGCCTGTCTCGTCCGCAGTGCTCCAGGCTCAGGTTACAGCCTGTTGCCTGGTTTCCCCGGTGCGCTGCCTGCTTCCGTTGGTTAACCTTTTTTGTGTGCTTACGGCCATGCTGACTGCCTGTTCTGCAGGGTCAGTGTGCCAGGCGGTGTGCTATTGGGGGGAAAGGGCCCGCTCTTGGAGGGGCCTTATCCGAATACGCTGGCGATGTGGGGGGTGGTGTCACTAAGTGACCGCCTGGTGGGGTCTTGATGCCTGGCGTCATTGACCTCTCCGGGCCCCCGTTTTCCAGGGGATCCAGTCCCTTCAGTGGGTCTGGGTCTTCCTTAGTGCTCCGCTGCTACGGCCTTGCCACGGGGTTGGGTTTGCTCTTGACCCCGTGATTCTGGGGGCAGTAACGAGGTGTTCCTTCCGTTCGTTCCCGGGTGGCATGCGGGTTGTGCGTGTGTGTAGTCGTGGGGTCAGGCCACGGTCTGCTCACCCTGTGCGTTGAGTTGCTTGAGTGCCTCTTCGCATGGTCGGATCCGTCGCCCTCCTGTGATCCTCCAATAGGGGGGGTGCCCTCCATTAGGGGGGGTCGGTCCTCCCTGATCTGATGGTTGTGGGGGGCCTCAGCGGGGTACATTCGTCGGCCGATGGCTCTCGCTCGGCCTCCCTTGTGCAGTAGTGACGCCGAGCGGAGCCATACGATACAGAACGTTAGGTTATGGCTATAACCAAGTTCTGTGAGTATTGGTGACGCTCGGCGTCAGACGCCGCTGCTGCCCTTGATCTCACCTTGTGGTGAAAGCTTGGGAAGGAGGCGAGTATGTGGCCCCACCCTGCTTATGTAGGTAAGCTGATAGGGGTGTGGCCAGACGGATGTTGGGATGTAAAGGTACATTGTGGAATTTTTTATTCAGTGCGCGTGCACGAGCGAGATACAGTGCAGTAGTGACGCCGAGCATCACCAATACTCACAGAACTTGGTTATAGCCATAACCTAACGTTATTATCGCTAGCGGAACCTACAGTATCTATGAGTGGACAACTTGTGTCGTCTGGTTCTGTATTTTTGAGTTAACGTTAATACAAATGTTGAGATTGTTGGTGAACAACTAACTTTAGGTTAGTTTTAACGTTAGCTAACGTTAGATGCAGCTACAGGCAATCGATGAGGAGGAATTTTTTAATCGGCAGCGCGTCAAAGCCGTATATAGAATAGCCCTGTGGTGCATAGGCACGACAGCGCAGATTGAAACTACCTGTTGTATTAAATTAATTGATGTTTAACTTTGTCCCTGTGTCCAGTCCTTTTGGTCACTAGCCCCACCTGTTCATTGTAAACAATGATGCATGTAATTGTATTAACGTTATTGTGTGTTGTAGCTATGTTATACATTCTGAATGGCATTAACGTTAGTTGGTTAGCTATTTAGCTAATGTTGATAGCATTGAATAGCATCAACGCTAGCTGGCTACAACAAATTCTCACAAGCTGGTTCGAGTTTTTTCATAGCCGCGACTCGCGAGTAATCGATTAATTGATTACTCACACCCAGTGATGCCACAGATTACCTGTAAAAAATAATCTGATTACTGATTACTCCATCTGTATATTTCTTAGGAAATCCCTGAACATGATATTGCATTGGTTTGTGATAGATTATTAGTCACTGGGTATTTCAAAGTACCTCATATTTGGTGCCATTTTGAAGATAATAACTAGGGCTTTCCAATGATATAAAATAATGATATCATCATAATTTTTATTATTATGGTTCATATATAGTTGCTCTTGAACTTGTTGAAATTAAACTTGGAAGATAAAAAATTTATTAAATTAAACTGTCCTTGCTTATATCAGATTTATGTGTAATGAATGGCATGTAGACAATCTTGTTGGCAATATAGAACAGCTGACAGATTAGAAATAGCATCTATTGTTCAAAAGTTATTAATTAATTAATGAAACTAGATTAGATAAAAAAATTATTAAAAATAAATTTTTTTACATATTGTGATGGTAATTATAAAACGTTCATGTGTGTGTTAAAAATGTTCTTCAAACTTACCCCATTCTCTTCCTAAAGCCTTGTCTTCCTCCATACTCTCTGCCGTTCTAGAAGCATCTTTCCTGGGTAGAGAAGTAGCGTTGCTCTTCCTGGCTCCTCCTGGCTCTTCCTGGCTCTCAGTCGATGTTGTTAGCATCGGCGCTAGCATGGGAGCTAGCGTCCAGCAGCAGGCCTTATCGTCAATTCTATGTTGATCAAATGAAATATGTTACATATACGAATATGACCCACTAATGAATACACTAAATACAGCAATGTGGCTATTTGAAAACACTGCCTTTGCGAAATAAATACGTCAACTGTGTTCACGTTAGCCATGCGTTAGCTCAGCAGCTAACGCACTGCAGCCTGGGTGAAGATAGTAGCACACACCGGTACTTTTCAAAACAAGCTTTTTGATGGAAAATATGACCAGAATCTCTGGAAAAACATCTCACAAACACTATAGACGATCATAAACATTAACGAATGCTATAATAAGTCCAACAGATTAGTATAAATAGTACTTACACGGTCGTTTCGAAATGATCAAACATGTGTTAATTCCCCGGAGAAATTATTCTCTGACTCCATCACTCTGGTAAAAAATACTAAAAAACTCGACCTGCCGTCGACGGAGGCTTTTATGGACTTCCGCTCAGAGCTGCGGACTAAGGGTGCTTTCTCACTCACCATTCGGGTCCGTTCTGGTCCGTACCGTCCTCATTCCGGGTTAGGGTGCGAACTTCCCCCCTCCCTCTCCCCCCTCTAGTTTGTGTACACACTTCAGTCTTGGTTCGCTCCGGGTTCTGTTTACGGTTTGCGTTTTGAGCGTGTACGCTTGCCGTAGGCGATGATATCACGCTCGAAAATATAAACACAGGAAGATGTTAACACGGCGGTGGATACTGGATGCTGATATAAAATAAACAAATAACCAATAAATATGAAGTTATATTTGAACCTCTATTGTCAAGCCTTGTCAATATAACCCACCCCCTTTTCTCACGAATGGATGGTGTTGTAGAGTCCGCTTTTGAGCGTTTCCCAGGGCTAACTCTAAGCTAACGGCTAACGCTAGTTAGCTTAGCCTATTACTAGTAACATTGCTCGTGTTACGGACGGTGTCCTTATGTGTATATATATGGGAGTAATGTATGTAATCTGTTGTGTATATAGGCATGTTTTGTTTGTTGTTGTCTTGTCTCCCTCTTGTGTCTACATATCCCCAGGTTCCCAGTTGCAGCAGCAGCTGGTCAATCAGCAACTCACCCCGGTGCAGCGGCAGCTGAGACTCGTTCTGCAATCAACATCCACTCCCTTCATAATACCCTTTGTGTTTCAGTGTTAGTTGGCTCCCTGGTTCGTTTGGTCTGTGGTTGTGGTAATTATACTTGGTCTGTGTCTGTGTGGGAGCTCATCTTTGTGTGGTCTGGTAATAGAGCTGGTGAAGGCTCTGGCACTTTGTGCTATTAGTTAGTTTAGGACTTTGGTATAGTTTTGTGCTGTTTGTGTGTTGTATAGAGCTGTGGCCTGGTTGGCATTAGTTTAGTTATTTGTACATTTCTGTGTTGTTCCTAACTTGTGTATTTCCTCGTCACCCAGCCTATGGTGATTGTTTTGCTTTATTGTTAATCTTTTGTTTCGCACACAGGGACATTGAGGGCAGGAAGATACCCTGGGGTCTACATCTGCATCACGTAGGAGAACTACTGTTAAAGACACCAGTTTAGAGTGAGCACCACCTCCTGTACTTTGGGGCGTCCGCGCCTGTCAAGGGGGGGGTGGGCTTTTGTTTCCTTTTGATATTATTTGGTGCTCACTGGTAGGTCCTCTTTGCTCTCTGTGTTGCTGATCCTTATTTGTAAAATAAATATTGTTATTTTACAATCTGTCTCTGGTGTTTTGTGTCACTGCACCCTCACCTATCCTGTCTGTGGCCTAGTGTTGCGTCTCCCCATGGGGGCACGTAACATAAATGGGGGCTCGGTAGTGGGCGACAGACATTTGGTGTTGGTGTGCGGTGGGCACGTTGCTTGGTTTTGGTTTTGGGTGGTAGTTTGTTGGGTGTGTTTTTGGTGTGTGTGTGCACTAGTGTCTGGGTAGGGATATCGTCTTTTGGGGTGGAGGAGTTCCTGAGTGATCCCTCGGTTGATCGTTTGGATCAGTGTAGGAGGGAAGACTTGTTTGCCATCGCCTCGCATTTTCAGGTCGCCCTTGCTAAAAGTTTGGCAAAGGCTGACCTGAGAGAAGAGGTGGTGCGCATATTGGTGTGGAACAAGGTGCTCGGTGTCGGTGAGGGAGCGTCTTTTGTTTCTTCCCCTCTAGTCACAGACGAGGAGCAGGAGGGCGAGGTACCTCCGGTGGTAGACCCGGTTAGAGACGGGGTAGAGGATAAGCCTCCCCTTTCGGGTGTCACGTCTCCCGTGCCCGGACGTGCAGCATCTTTCCCTAGTGGGAGTGCTGAGGAGGCCAGTCTAAAATTGGGTTTAGCACGGTTGCAGTTCGAGGTGCAGAAGGAGGAGAATGGTCACAGGTTGGCTATTAGAAAAATGGAGCTGGAGGCTGAGGTCTCAACCCGCCAGCTGGACGCTGACAGCCACCGGGTGGACGCCGAGATTAAAATGAAGCAGCTGGAGCTTGAAGCTGCTAAGATTGGGAGTGCTACTCAACCCTCTTCCACGGCGGTGGGGGCTTACGACGTGAGTAGACTAATTTCTCTTGTACCTCAATTTCGTGAGGCGGAGGTAGACTCATATTTTAATGCGTTTGAGCGGGTGGCTACATCTTTAAAGTGGCCTAAAGAGGTCTGGGCTCTCTTACTACAATGTAAGCTAACGGGAAAAGCCCAGGACATTTTGTCTGCCCTCCCTCTGACTGACAGTTTGTCTTATGACATAATCAAGACGGCTGTACTTTGAGCATACGAGTTAGTGCCAGAGGCATATAGGCAAAAATTCCGAGCTCACAGAAAGTTACCTGGCAGTACTTTTGTGGAGTTCGCTCGTGAGAAAGAGTCTCTATTTTTTCGGTGGTGTAAGGCGAGTGACGCGTCTGATTTTAATTCACTGTCTGAGTTACTGTTGCTGGAGGAGTTTAAAGGTAGTCTGTCTGACCGTTTGGCTACATATTTGAATGAGCAAAAAGTGGGTACGTTGGCTCAGGCTGCAGTGCTCTCTGACGAGTTTGTGCTGACCCATAGGCAAACGTTTGGTACTCTCCGACATGAGAGTAGGACCTTTTATCCCTCTGCTCACACTCCAGCTAGGTCACATGTTAGTCCGCCGCAGATCCGCCGCAGTGGCTATGTTGGACAGACTAGTCCGCCCCGATCAGTGTCTCCCCGCTACAAGGAGGAGCGGGAGTGTTTTTACTGTCATCAAGTGGGCCACGTAATAAGTGACTGTGTTGTTTTGAGACGCAAGGAGCAGTCTCAGACAGATGGATGACCTAAAGCGGTTGGTTTGGTCCAGACAGTGTGTGACGTCCCAGGTCCCAGTTACAATCCGTTTATGTCGGACGGGTTGGTCTCGCTCAGTGGCAGTGAGTTGGACCAGCGTCCAGTACGCATACTGCGGGATACTGGGGCAGCACAATCATTTATCACATCAGACATGTTACCATTTTGTGATGAGTCATCGACTGGCTCTAGTGTGTTGGTGCAGGGGATCGGCATGGGCTTTGTGTCGGTGCCCCTCCATCAGATACATTTAACCTGCGGGTTGGCAAAGGGGGTGTTCAAGGTGGGCGTGCGCCCATCATTACCAGTGGGAGGTGTCACCTTTTTATTAGGTAATGACATCGCTGGTGGCAGAGTTATGCCATGTATTGAAGTTTTGGATCACCCTAATGTTTTGTGCCCTGATGTGTTTGCTCCGTTTCTCCCAGATGTGCCAGTGTGTGCGATCACCCGTGCTCCACAACCTGTAGTTGTGACGAGTGACAGGGTGACAATTCGACGGGGAACACTAGCCTCTGAGGCACCACGGTTACCCAGGACTTGTGGTAAGCTGGTGGTTGCCCAGAGTGAAGACGCTGGGTTGGGCACATGTTCATTTACTGCTCCTGCTCCAGGGATAGCTGGAAGCAGAGAGGTTGTCAGTTCGGTTGTGAATAAAATTCGGTCAATAGGCGGTCCTTTGTGGCTGTTGAAGCAGCTGATAGAGACTCTTCACAACAAACCTCAGGTGAGGGGTTTGTTGTCTTGTGTGTGCAGGCTTGTAAAGTGGCTGCAGGAGGCTAGTGCTGTCTCTGAGGGGGGTCTCTCTGCTGCTCAGCATATTGTAATGCTGCTTTTTGTGCTGTGCTGTGTGGACTTTCTCACATTGTATTATGTGTTTTTCTTTGTGAGGAGGAAAAGGGCAGCAGTCTGCCATTGTGCATTTTAACCGTGAACCGTCCCTCTGTTTTTTTTGTGAGGTGCCTTCTCAGACCACGGTCTTAATACTTTTGATGTTGGTGTTGGGACTGCTGTACCCCTGGACATTTTGTGTCAACAGCACCCCTGATCATGTCAAATGCTACCAAGAGAGGTATGAAGAGGCGGAAGGTGATGGTCTGTTTGGTTGGTGGCAGTGGTGGATGTTTTGTTTTGTGTTGTGATGTGTGTTCTTTGGGAAAACTGATGGGGTACTTGGGTGTTGTGTTGTCGCCAGCCATGGGCTGACTCTTTATGGGGGGGAGTGTTACGGACGGTGTCCTTATGTGTATATATATGGGAGTAATGTATGTAATCTGTTGTGTATATAGGCATGTTTTGTTTTGTTGTTGTCTTGTCTCCCTCTTGTGTCTACATATCCCCAGGTTCCCAGTTGCAGCAGCAGCTGGTCAATCAGCAACTCACCCCGGTGCAGCGGCAGCTGAGACTCGTTCTGCAATCAACATCCACTCCCTTCATAATACCCTTTGTGTTTCAGTGTTAGTTGGCTCCCTGGTTCGTTTGGTCTGTGGTTGTGGTAATTATACTTGGTCTGTGTCTGTGTGGGAGCTCATCTTTGTGTGGTCTGGTAATAGAGCTGGTGAAGGCTCTGGCACTTTGTGCTATTAGTTAGTTTAGGACTTTGGTATAGTTTTGTGCTGTTTGTGTGTTGTATAGAGCTGTGGCCTGGTTGGCATTAGTTTAGTTATTTGTACATTTCTGTGTTGTTCCTAACTTGTGTATTTCCTCGTCACCCAGCCTATGGTGATTGTTTTGCTTTGTTGTTAATCTTTTGTTTCGCACACAGGGACATTGAGGGCAGGAAGATACCCTGGGGTCTACATCTGCATCACGTAGGAGAACTACTGTTAAAGACACCAGTTTAGAGTGAGCACCACCTCCTGTACTTTGGGGCGTCCGCGCCTGTCAAGGGGGGGGTGGGCTTTTGTTTCCTTTTGATATTATTTGGTGCTCACTGGTAGGTCCTCTTTGCTCTCTGTGTTGCTGATCCTTATTTGTAAAATAAATATTGTTATTTTACAATCTGTCTCTGGTGTTTTGTGTCACTGCACCCTCACCTATCCTGTCTGTGGCCTAGTCTTGCGTCTCCCCACGGGGGCACGTAACAGCTCGCATCAATTATATTGCATGTCATTGATCTACCGGTCGATCATGGCCGACTGGTTGGGCACCACTGGTCTATAGAAATAAATGCATTCGAACAAGAAAGTATAGTAGACATAGCAATGGCAAACGTTAACGGCTAACGCTAGTTAGCTTAGCCTGTTCAGCAGCTAACATTATCCGGGACATAGACATGCTCCCCATTATCCCATCGCTCGTGGAAATTATATTGAATGTCATTGATCTAGCGGTCGATCACGGCCGACTGGTTGGGCACCACTGGTCTATAGAAATAAATGCATTCGAACAAGAAAGTATAGTAGACATAGCAATGGCAAACGCTAAGCTAACGGCTAACGCTAGTTAGCTTAGCCTGTTCAGCAGCTAACATTATCCGGGACATAGACATGCTCCCCATTATCCCATCGCTCGTGGCAATTATATTGCATGTCATTGATCTACTGGTCGACCACGGCCGACTGGTTGGGCATCACTGGTCTAATAGAAATAAATGCATTCGAACAAGAAACCAATGTATAGACATAGCAATGGCAAACAAAATGTCCAGGCCTAATGTGAGCCAGGGAAGTGTGCTTTATGTAACGTGGCTTCATATTTTCATCCACTGAGCTGTGAGGCTCCACATGCTTGTTTTTGGTTGAGGTCTGAACTCTCAAATTGTCCATAAATATCGTTTTTGTGGATATTGTCCAGTTGTTGCTGTGTGGTTTTATCTGCCCAAAATTCAAGCAAGCATGAAAGCATTACAGTAACGACGTTGTGTGTGTCACGCCCCCCGCTCCCACTGACCCGCACCCGAGACCACCTATTTCATCGGTCCAGGTTCAGCGCCCCCGGGGACAAATCAGCGGGGGACGGGGGGGAGCGTTCTCACTCAGACGGACACACCCTTTTCTGGTTCGACCCAGCGCTGATTCGACCCCGAATGGTGAGTGAGAAAGGCCCCTAATACTTGCTGTGTGTGTGGTGGCCGGTCTTCCTAATATGGTCACAAAAAATTGTGTCCCTCCGCCAAATAATGACCAGACAGTGTGGATCAGAAGGACTACAGCGCCCATGTCACGGCGCCGTGAGCCTCGACCCGGAACCGTTATTAAAGCAATCTAGTTACTTTACTGAACTATTATTTTCTTACTTCATACATTTCTCTCTCACAAACTCAAACTCGAGATCCTTCTCTCTCTCTCTCTCTCTCTCTCTCTCTCTCTCTCTCTCTCTCTCTCCTCTCTCTCTCTCTCTCTCTCTCTCTCTCTCTCTCTCTCTCTCTCTCTCTCTCTCTCTATATATATATATATATATAAATATATATATATACAAAAAAGTATTCTGTATGACAACTATTAAAGAAACTTGAAACTTGAAACTTGAAACTATATGTATATATCTTTATATGATAGAGTATACATATGTTTCACCATATGAGATCCAGTGCAGATGGTATTATCATGTATCTCTCTCTCCTATTGCTGCTTTGACACCCACATCTCCCCACGGGGATACATAATATCCTCTCTCTCTCTCTCTCTCTCTCTCTCTCTCTCTCTCTCTCTCTCTCTCCTCTCTCTCTCTCTCTCTCTCTCTCTCTCTCTCCTCTCCTCTCTCTCTCTCTTCTATCTCTCTCACACACACACACACACACACACACACACACACACACACACACACACACACACACACACACACACACACACACACACACACACACACACCACACACACACACACACATCCAATCCAAACTGTCACTATCACTCCCCTCCCTCCCTCCAAAGCCCCCCCACACACACCTTTTTTTGTGTTCACGGTTCATCAATCCCAATCACTCTCAGAGCTCCACAGTTTTGTTAAAGTTAGGGGCATTTTAAAGCTCACTCTCCTCCAGATGTTCAACTCCACTTGAGTGGATAAGGACAGTGGAGAGGGAGAGAGAGGCACCAACTAATTACAGAAACTCAGTGAATCCACCTTTTGTGACTACGGCGCTGGAGAGTGAAAACAATGTGACCCGAGAGAGGAGGATGAGGCGAGTGACCCACGAAAGATCAACGGGAAATAGAGTTGAGGGTGGGGGGGAGGGGGGGGTGGAGGGATGGAAAGATAGAATTAAAGGCCAAATATGTTACTGTTCTGCTTACTGAACACTAATTCTTAACTTAAATTTGTCAACAACACACTCCAACTGTACCATACTGATTACTGTACATTCCACTGTCTACTGTATATTTTTTCACAGTATTCATTCCTGTTTTATTCTGTGTATATACATATATATATTACTATATATTTTGTTTTATATTATTCATATTTATTGCTTTCTGTATTTTGTCATGCTGTGGAGTGAGTGGAGAGTCTGCTATATTCTGTTGTACTTTAAGATTTTTTATCTTGAAAT